>NW_026601173.1:0-71260 GCF_029448725.1 Salvelinus fontinalis
GTGTGGTCAGCAGTGTGGTCAGTAGTGTGGTCAGCAGTGTGGTCAGCAGTGTGGTCAGCAGTGTGGTCAGCAGTGTGTTCTGGGAATTTAAAAAGACTCAACAGTATTAATCAATCAAATGAAAGGAGCCAATAAACAGAGAAAACTACATTTGTTTTCTTAAATATAAATACATTGATGTCAAAATGACCCCCTCTTTTCACTCAAAATATTCATGTTGAGAACAATTTAATAGCTTTCCACAACTAAACAAATATTATTCTTATTTTCTATTTTCACTGATCCAAATAATCCAAATAATGAATACACCCAGTTCTCCCACCCGTGTGGATCTGAGAGCTGGAATTAAATCAAGTATACATTGATACATCCTCTCTTATACACACACACCATTGCTGGTATATACCTGGTATGTGTATAAGAGAGGATTTATGAATTAGTCGGATTCGGTTGCAAAACGTTTGGTCTGTTGCAAAACGTTTTGCAACGGAAACCGTTCACTCCAAACGGAAAACGTTTTGCAACGAAAAGAGAGTTTCTATTGGAGAAAATCAAGTAGGTCCCTCCCCGTTTCGTTCCGTTTGTTCTGTTTGTTTCCGTTTAGTTCCAATAGTAAACGGTAAACTAAATATACACGTACACACTACATTGACACTCCCACACACATTCACATACACTACATACGCTAACACACATAGGCTAACACACACACACGCGCACACAGAGACCGACACAACATAAACACACACTTCTACACTGATAATTTGCTGCTGGTGCTCTGTTCTTTATTTTACTCTTATTATCGATCCTGATGTCTTGTCACTTTACCCTGCCTTCGTGTACATATCTACCTCAGATACCTCGTACCTCTGCATATTGATCTGGCACTGGTACTCCCTGTGTATATACTGTAGTTCCATTGTTGTGTATTTTATTTTATTCCTCTTGTGCTACTTTATCTTTAAACTCTGTGTCGTTGGGAAGGGCTCGTAAGTAAACATTTCATGGTGAAGTCTACACCAGTTGTATTCGGCCCATGTGACAAATACAATTAGATGTTATATTATTTGGTTTAAATGGTTTCTTTTTCTAAAACGTTTTTCCTACAGAATCCGACTAATGAATACACCCCTGAAGTTCAATCAAACCCGCAATTTATTGTTTTACTGTACGAAGATAGGCTACTTGCACCGCGATCTGACACTTCCTCCAGCTTTGGCAACATCCGGATTCCAGTCGAGATGGTCATGGCGGAGGGTGCAGCTGTTATGAGGAGGAATCGACCAGGGACTAAAGAAAAGGTACAAGATTTTAGCAACATGGTTTAATTTTAGTGTGTTCAATGCTCATGTCTTGCATTTTTTACTTGGGCACATTTGTATCCTTTCCTTGACGGCCCGTTTGTCAGCTGCTAACGTTAGCTTACTTAACTAGCTAATGTTGCTAGTTAGCGAGGCTACATACAGCCAGCTGGCTAGCCAGTCAAAGTCAGGAACTATAAGATATGTGTAGGTTACAGCTATCAAACGATGCCTGTTTGTATTGTCAATTGTCTGAAGTTCTGAAAATCGAATCTACAGGTAACTATCTAGTAGCTAACTACCTCGCCCTTAATCATGACTCTCAGTGCCATTAGATTACACATAAATCACTGGATGAAGGCTTCTTCTGTAGGTGGGAGTTTTGGTAAAAGCCGCGACACTCGGTCTGAACATTAACACGGATAGTTTGCAGTACGAGTTTGGAAACATAACGATCTTATCTTTCATATCGAAGAGAATTAATGTAAAAAAACCCAACAACAAACATGTTCAATTGATACACATCTTTAAAAGGTTAGTGTACCACATGGACATATTTCCATTGTACAACGCTTGTTAAGGTCTCTATACCTGTGCTAATTAGCTATCTCTGGGTCTCTGAACAACTGTGTGTAAACTGAAGACAGACCACAAACATGTCACTGAGAAAATACTGTCCACTGTAACTGTGTTAACAGGTTAAACCAGTGGAGGCTGGTGGGAGGAGTTATGAGGACCTCATTGGAATGGCATAATGACATTCCAGTCATTACAATGATCCCTTCCTATAGCTCCTCCCACCAGCCTTCACTGGTGTACAGTAAGCCATATTTTGCATTTGTGAAATTATTTTGATGTGACATGATCGTAGAGGGATTTATGTTTCTAGAACTGTACCACAATTGAGAATGGATTCATGTTTAGATGGAGTATTTAGCTTTCAGAGCCAATTCGTCCTTTAAACAGAACATGTAAGGTCCTTGGACTATAAGGAGTAATGTTAGGCTCCTTTAGTCCAATATTGGGCTAGTAGCTACCTAGTCATTTACCAGACAGATAAGCTAGCTGGCGAGGTCTTTTTGTCAGCTGAATCAGTGCAGTTAGTTTGCCCTGCTGAGTGTCTTGTGTATGCCCACAGGACTTCTACAACTGGCCCGATGAGTCATTCGAGGAGATGGACAGCACACTGGCTGTGCAGCAGGTGGGAGTCAGATGTCTCTGTTATAATGTTTGAAATATCTTACTGTTTGAGTCATTTGAATATGATGACACCGTGGTTAATTGAAGAAGTCTAATCAGGCATTCTACTAGCTACGTAGCTAGGGTTGATCTGTATGGGCAGTTCTCTGTTACATTCTCCAGTATGGTTTGAGCAGTTGCATATAGCCAAAATATCAGAGAAACTGAAATCTTTCAAGTGTAGACAACAATCAGACTGCTATTCTGCCATTTGAGTTGCTGAGGTAGAATGGCTTAGTTATTTAATACAGTTCTGTTCTGCTTCTAAAGTCTGTGGTTCTTCTCAGTACATCCAACAGAACATCCGTACAGACTGCTCCAACATGGACAAGATCCTGGAGCCCCCAGAGGGTCAGGATGAAGGGGTCTGGAAGTACGAACACCTCAGGTAGTGGCTGCTGTTTACCACTTAGAAGAAAGTCACGTGGACATCCAAAATGTGTACTGGTGCTGAAAACACATCCTTCTTTTAACATTTGGTCTTGTCTCGTGTCCTCTGTTTTTAGGCAGTTCTGTTTGGAGCTGAACGGACTTGCTGTGAAACTACAGGTATGCTCTTACGATTGACCAGCAGGACTGGCAATTCCAGTCCTCGGGGGCCTGATTGGTGTCACAGTTTTGCTCCAGCCCCAGTTAACACACCTGACTCCAATAATCACCTAATCATGATCTTCAGTTGAGAATGACATTTGATTAATCAGCTGTGTTTGCTAGGGAAGGAGAAGAAGTGTGACACCAATCAGGCCCCTGAGGACTGGAGTTGCCCAGGCCTGTGACATAGCTCTTCAGGAAGATCATGTTGAACATCCATTCTTCTCACACTGTGTTTGTTGGTGTGGTAACGTCCAGTAAGTCTGTTGCTAACATGTACTCTCTGTTCACAGGGAGAATGCCACCCAGACACATGCACCCAGATGACGGCAACAGAGCAGTGGATCTTCCTCTGTGCTGCACACAAGACTCCCAAAGAGGTAAGGTCCTCTCTGCCCACAGCATTTGTAGAGGCAGATCCCTCATCCAGTTCCTACCCCCTTTCCCTGGTATAAGAACAGAATACTAATATAAACCAGTTACACTTTTATCCAAAGCCACTTAGTCTTAGTGACTTAGTCATGCTTGCATACATTTTTTATCAACTACAAGATAGTTGTCCTCTGGCACCGAACATTCACCATGCCAGAACTAATAACACCATTATAGTCATCATTGTATCATGGCTGGTACTCAAGCCTGTTGTTGTGTTTGCTGTCTCCTGCAGTGTCCAGCCATCGACTACACCAGACACACTCTGGATGGCGCCGCCTGCCTCCTCAACAGTAACAAGTACTTCCCTAGCAGGTAACAACTGTTTACCGTGTTCCTATGTCTCCTGTGACTTTAACTTTCTCATTAACCCCCAGCACCCTTCACACACAAATCACAGTCGTTTTTTTATTTAACACCATTTCATCCAGTTGATCATTCGCATCGTACTGATTTATGCAGCTACCTACATTTGCTGTAAGCGTTGTAATGAAGCTGCTGTCTATAGATTGTGAACTGATTTGGTCTCTGTTCTATGGTAGAGTGAGCATTAAAGAGTCCTCAGTAGGGAAACTGGGTTCAGTTTGTCGACGGATCTACAGGATATTCTCCCACGCTTACTTCCACCATCGTCAGATCTTTGACAAGTATGAGGTAAGCATTTTCTATGACTGTCTTTATTCCTGTGAATAGTGAATTGTAATTACACATGTACATACTGTACTTAAAGCACTAACCCAACACCTAGCCCTACGGCTGGGATTCCATCTGATCCCGCGCTGTCGGATGTTCCAGCGGCTGCCAAGATCACATTCACGGTTCACGCTGCATATGTCGGCTCAATGGGAAATGACCTTTACATGTTAAGCGTGCTACAATGCTTGATCAGATTGAATCCCGTCCTAACTCTTACCCCCAGCAGGTTTCACATAGATTCAGCTGTGATTGTGATGATACTTGTCACATTGTACTTAATATAATTTGACTCTGGTGTATTGGTTACCAGTGATTACAGCTTTCAACTAGCATTGGATTTTGAAATGTTGTTGTGATTTTATATAGGAAAAGTAAGCGAATGCTCTTGCCCTCTCCAGAACGAGACGTTCCTGTGCCATCGGTTCACGCGCTTCGTGATGAAGTACAACCTGATGTCCAAGGACAACCTGATCGTACCCATCATGGAGGATGAGACTAACCCTAACGAAGCAGAGGGCGAGAACGACGCCTGAGGACTGGAATCTGAAGAGGATCTGCTACACCCTGCCAAACTATTTCAAACACATGGCTGTCACACACACACACACCCACCCACAACCACACAATACTCTCAAAAGCACACTAAAATCACCCGTTTTTAAGTAGAATATTTTCAATATTGTATGAACATCCTAATTTAATTTAGCTTGTACGTTTCAGTGAACAAGACATTGTTGTGGTTAAATGACTAACCAATACACACTGTGGCCAGTAAATTAGGTACACCCATCTAGTACCGGGTCAGACCCCGCTTTGCCCCCAAAACAACCTGAATTCTTCGGGGCATGGATTCTACAAGGTGTCGGAAACGTTCCACATGGATGTCGGTCCATGCAGACGGGATGGCATCACGCAGTAGCTGCAGATTGGACGGCGGTACATTGATGCTGCGAACAGCCCGGTCTACATCATCCCAAAGATGCTCTCTCTATTGGGTTTGGTCAGCAACAATGTTCAGATACGCCGTGGCGTTCGATCGTTGCTAAATTGGTATCAAGGAACCTAAAGTGTGCCAGGAAAATGTTCCCCACACCAGTACACCACCGCCACCAGCCTGTACTGTTGACACCAGGTAGGATGGGTCAACGCACTCGTGCTGCTTACTCTAAAACCTGACTCTGTCGTCAGCATGAACCGGGAACCGGGATTCGTCAGACCAGGCAAGGTTTTTCCACTCCTCAATTGTCCAGTGTTGGTAATTGCGTTCCCACTAGTGCTTCTTCTTTGTTTTAGCTGATAGGAGTGGAACCCCGTGTGGTCGTCTGCTACAATAGCCCCTCCGTGACAAGGATCGACTGGTTGTGCGTTCCGAGATGCCGTTCTGCACACCACTGTTGTACTGTGCCGTTATTTGCCAGTTAGTGGCCAGCCTGTTGGCTTGCAGGATTCTTGCCCTTCTCCTTCGACCTCTCATCAACGAGCTGTTTTCACCCACAGGACTGCTGCTGACTGGATGTTTTTTGCTTGTCGCACCATTCGCGGTAAACTCTAGACACTGTCGTGTGTGAAAATCCCAGGAGGCCGGCCCTTTCGGAGATACTGGATCTGGCGCACCTAGCAGACAATCATACCACGCTCAAAGTCACTTAGGTCGCTAGTTTTACACATTCTAGCATTCAATCAAACAGTTACTGAATGGCTCGATGCCTGTCTGCCTGCTTTATAGAGCAAGCCACAGCCAAGTGACTCACTGTCTGTAGGAGCGAATCATTTTGGTGAACAGGGTGGTGTACCTGATAAACTGTGAGACACTCATGGCTAGTTACTTTATCATGTGCTTTCTGTTTGGTCCTTAGGCAGTGTTTACACAGGCAACCAAATTCTTATAGGCAAAATAATTGCTCTGCTTGGTCAAAAGACCAATTGGTGACAAAAGATCATAATTGGGCTGTCTGTGTAAACACAGCCTTTGTTGTGTTCTAGGTGTCAGGAACTCTGGTCTAATATAGAGCTACAAGTTAATATAACAGGTATTTAATAAACAGCCTACATTATACAGGTTGACATAACAGGTATTTAATAGTCCAATATTTCTGACTACTGTATATAGCACCACGTCAGTCTTCCATCCTAGATTAAGGAAGTGGTGATTAATGATTAATTGAAGACTAGTGGAAGTGAAGCTGATCCTAGATCGGCTGAGGTTAGGATTAGGGGAAGCTGATCTGCACCTAGGGGAAGCTGATCTGCACCTAGGGGAAGCTGATCTGCACCTAGGGGAAGCTGATCTGCACCTAGGGGAAGCTGATCTGCACCTAGGGGAAGCTGATCTGCACCTAGGGGGAGCTGATCTGCACCTAGGGGGAGCTGATCTGCACCTAGGGGGAGCTGATCTACACCTAGGGGGAGCTGATCTACACCTAGGGGGAGCTGATCTACACCTAGGGGGAGCTGATCTGCACCTAGGGGAAGCTTCAACCCAGAGCCAAAAACTGCAACATTGCTGCAGGATAGCCTGTTTACTGGGCCAGAGTTCCTACATCTTTGACATTACACAAAGACTGCTTTCCTAATAACTTGTTTCTATAGAAGGGGACGCGGGGTGTTTTATGTTCATGCCATTTAGGGCAACAATCTCTCACTGTATTTATTTAAAAGGAATTTGATGTTTTATTAGTGAATATTAATTAATGACAGCTACTCAGAAATGCCTTAGGTTTTCGAAGCACAAGTATGTCTCATTCACTTTCTATATTGTGATGAACTATTACTCAGGCAACACAACAACGATGTGTTTGACTGTGTTACCATTTTGTCCCTGGTGGATATCCATTCACTGTTTCTTATTAAAATATCAGATATATTTACAATTGAGTGCCATGTTTATTCCTATTGTACATTTGTGACCTGTAGTCTTCCCATTTTCACAGTAGTGCAATGTTTTCAAACCAGCTTCCATTTCATCAGTAAGGTTTTTTAATAACGGGTTGTTTCCCTGGGCTCAATGACACACGGACGTATCCATCCTGCTCAACGGTTCAGACTTTATTCTTACCAACAACACGACCCACTTCTGAACACAAGTCTTAAACATTTCCCCCCAATATTCGGAAAGAACAAGGCACAATGTAACGTGCAGAAGAACATCAACATCTAAATGTTAGCTAGTGTTCAGAACTATATACAAAACATACAACATGTTAAAACAAAATCCTAACTGGAAGGTCAAGACAACTTAGCCTCATTTATAAAAAGGGTAGACGAAGGGAACACATCTTGACTCTAAAACAATATTTGACATTTTTTAGAGGCAGCCCAGCATTGTTGATCTGCTCCTCAAATTGAGTAATGGGATTACAGTAAGTAGAGGAAGGGAAGAAATGGGGAGGTGGAATATCCTCAAACTCAACTTCAAATGTTTAACATTGTAATAAATAGTTAAACATTTATGTTTTAAAAGGCAAGACACATTGACTTGACAATGTGGTGCTATGAAAATATGTAGAGTAAAACATGTTTATTAAAATGTAACATTTTGAGAAACTACAGGCATGCTTGGAATACAACAAAATACTTTCCCTAAAATGATCTAATTTCAAAACAAACTTTGATTCTGTTTTATTAGTAACTGATCAAATTTACCTAAAAGTTTATTTTAATGTTAAATTAACAGAACGTGGGATAACTTATGAAATTCTTCTGTCATTTGTTTTCTTCTGGCATTGACTTTCACTATGATCAAAATTCTCAACAAGAAAACAAGTATGTTTCAGAGCAAAACGGTATAACTTTTCAATTGTGAACCTTCGTGGAAAATTCTAGATGTTTCTACCCTGATTATATATCTTTTTTTACAGGGAAGATCATGAAATGAAAGTGAATAGCGGTTCACACAAAACAAAATCAGACACCTCATAGTACATGCTATTCAAATAATTATTCAAAAAAAATAGGCCTACATGAAATATGTGATGCCATAAATTCTTTAGTTAAACCTCAACTCTGACACCCATAGCTTATCAGTTATAGAATACAATTTATAAAAACATATATTTTTTTTTTTACAGGATACATGCATAACCAATATGGGAGCAGACCAAGACAGGATGTAGGAAATAAAAATAAACCAAACCGTGTAAACCCGAGTGGACCATGGGTGACTCATGACTGAACCAAGGGTGATTGAAATTGATGAAGATGAGGCGAATAATTTACAGGCAGGAAAGAATGGCAAAAAAAAGCTGACTGTTGACCTTCCAATCTTGAAATGTCCCAGCCGTCACACAAAGCCGATGTGAGACCATGTGAATCTGTTTGACTGATGTTCATTGTACTTTATTTGTGGTCTCCGTCCTGTGGACAGAGTTTTGATGTTACCCCTCACCTGAAGGGCACATCGTTTTTAGAGACTCACAATCACAGCAAAATCTATATGAAACCGCTCTCGAAAACATGAGATACATAAAAATGCGTAAAATAATCTCCTGTTTATGTATTTTTTCATCCAGTTGGAGAATTATGTAACGATTAACCCTCTAGGGATCTATTTTCCCTCTTCTGTGACAGCAGCCTAATTATTTTTTAAATACATTTTCCAACATGTATTGCAGTCACATTAAAAAGACAGTAATCTTGACTATTCTAATACCATTGAGATAAAACATGCTCAATAGCAAATAGAGAGCTTTTAACCAATATTGGCAGTAATCTTCGTTCGACTTTTTTTTTGCTTTGCATTAATAGCTAATTTGAAAAACAAAACTTGTGATTGGCCAATAGGCATACATAAAGCAGTACCAGGAAATAGTTCCCTTTTGCTTCTATACTCTGAACGGTTACATGGCAAAAGTTTGACACAGATGCCAATGGAGGAACATTCTTGTTACAAAAGATTGTTTAGCTTAACTTTAAGCTCAATCATGCATTAGGTTAGTTATGAAACAGTTAAACAGTACAATACCAATAGCTAGTTATCCCTCCCTGAGTTGTGGAAAAAACACCAGAGAAAACTATGCACTTTTTCACAGTCCGGAAGTGATAGAACGAGCACTTACATCATAGTGCTTACAGTACTTTTTAGTAGCTAAAATGATAGAATATTACATACAATTATACTACAAAGATAAAAAATGGAACATTCAGCGAGCACATAGTTGTCTGGACTGAATAATATAATGCGGGTGAAGGGTTGGAGGAGACAGGGTCATGGAGAGATTGAGAAGCGCGTGGAGAGATTGAGAAGTAGGTCTTTCTGCTTGAGGAGATGGGCGTTTCATTGGCTGAAAGGAAACGTGGATGACCTCTACTAGAGTGGTTCGGTGGCGGGCGGAGGGGAGGGGTCAGTGGTGATTTCTGGGCGGTACTCCTTGCGCAGGTGGGCGTAGTGCGGGTTGCGTCCGTACCTGGGCTTCAGGGTGACCGGCGAGGAGGGGTAACCTCGCCTCATGGCGTGGAACTTCTGTTCCTAGATGGGGAACGTAACAGACATGACACATGACAATCCTTCAACAGTCATTCATCACAACAGACCAATAAAGATGATTCTCTAGCATGCATTATCATATGATGTCATAATAAGTTTATACTGGCATTATAACTGGTACCTTTCCTGGTTCTTGCTGTATCATCACAGGTGTCATCCCCCCTGGACTTTGTGGGTAGTATAACGTGTGATTGTAGGCTGGTTGCACCATGTGGTCAATGAACTGCTGCTGTGGTAAAACAAGTAAGCACTGAGTACGGTTTTATACATCAACTGTCACCTAATGCTAACGCTATGAAGTAGCATATGGGAAATAGTACACTGACCGAGGGAACTACAAAATGGTTGTGTTCAGTAGGTCGTACTGTGGCAAAACATTTTGAAACAGTCAATACAAATGTGCCTTTTTTTATTGGACCAAGGTAGTTTTTTCTCCTCAGTTTTGAGCGTAATGAACAGGACTCAGGTCAGGATGTTATCAACCTCTGGGATGGGGGCCTCTATGAGGGGCATGGCAGGCTGGACACAGCCCCCGTCGCTGGGCTGTTCCATGGGCTGGTACAGGAGCTCAGAGGGCTGCATGTACAACACTGGGCTGGAGGGCACTGGAGACTGACACACACAATTAGTTGGCATTTAGAATCCACCTCGCCTCTGATAAAAACCCACTCACAAACATAGAGGTGAAGTGCAAAGAAGCCCATCTCCTTACCTGAGGAACGTTCCATTGCAGGTGACTAGGGTGACACTGTGTAGGGGCCTGAAGGACACAGAGTATAGGAAACAGATCAGTACCCAGGAATACACCAGCTTTCTCCTGGAATAACACCTCAATAGCATTACATCTGAACAGCTGACTTGGCTCTCAGTGCCTGAGGTACCAGTATTTACAATGGATGTCTTATAATGCTGTACTGGTGACTACAGTTAGCCTGGTCCCAGATCTGTTTGTGCTGTCTTGCCAACTCCTATGGTCATGGACATCATTGCCTATAGAACACAAACAGATCTGGGATCAGGCTGGTCAGTTGAGCTGTAATGGTGGTGGTGAGACGGTCCAGGACAGTCTGCTCTGACCTGGTAGTGATGGTAGGTCGGCTGCTGGTAGATGGGTGGAGGCTGGTGGGTCAGCATGACTGGAGAGCCAGGCACTGAGCGGGACTACAAGGACATAGACGCACATGTAATATGCGGGACACCAGCCATGTAAGAAATAACATGTATCTTTACGCCAAAAAAGCAAATGTACAATAACTTAAGATTTTATCAAAAGCAATGCATTGTATAAAATAACTAAAACACTGTAGTATGTCACGTCTGTTTCCTGGATGAAACATGATCGATAGTCTCTATGATTCTCACGCGTTGCTTTGTAATCAAATCAAATTGTCATGTAGAATGCACATTTCATTCACCACCAGGGAAAATGTGGCATGAGCACATGGCTGAGTGAAGGATAGGACTCACAGGCCAGTGGTAGGGCGCGGAGGGGCTCATCTCTGGGGTGTGGAAGTAAGCCACTCCGTTGTGGTAGGTGTAGGGGTACCCCGTAGAGGTGGTGAGGTACATGGTTCCACAGGGGGTGGGCATCATGGCAGGAGTATGGCTGGACACAGAGAAGCTGTTTGCTGAGTGGAGGAGGAAGGAGGCACAAGTCAACCACCAGGTTATGTACAAAGGCAAATGTTATCGACACTCAATCCCAGGTGATGATTCAGAATTTTAAAGCCAACAAGTGCAACAGCACATTAGTCCCCACCCACCACGATCAAGATAAGACAATATATGGTATGATAGTTAAAATGTTCAATGATGCATTACAAACGTGTTGAAAAAGTTATTTCCACCACTATGTAATCCTACTGCTTCAGCTGTCACTCATCTACAGCATGGTAAGACAACCCTGTTCCTGAGGTGCTGCAGGATTCTGTTCAATCTAGGCACCACACCTGACCAAATTAGCTAATTGATCAGTTCAGTGACTGCCTAAATTCAACACACCTGGTCTTCCAGGTCGGTTAAAGCACTTCAGGACCAGGGTGACCTACCCCTGCTCTACGGCGCTCTGTTACTTACGGTGACCTCCCACTTGTTGCTTGCGGACGGCCTGGCCGATGTTGAGCCTCTTGTCCCGGAAGCACAGTCTGTCAGCCTGGAGATGTGGTGGTGGCAGAGGGACAGGGGGTATCCGGTACAGATTGAGACAGATCACTTTACACTGAACATTTACTACCCATGACCATGACTTTACTGGTGATGGACTGAGCTAGATCTAATGTGAATTTGAGCTGCTGTCCGCCAGAAGGAGATATAAGATTTGTAGTGTATCGTTTCTATCCCATATCTCTAAAGGTGCCATCTAGCACCTAAAAGGGTTCTTCGACTATCCTCATATGGGAACCGTTTTGGATTCCACGAGGAACCCTTTCCACAGAGGGTTCTACATGTAACCCAAAATGATTATACCTGGAACCAAAGGGTTCTCCTATGGGGACAGTCGAAGAACCGTTTTGGAACCGTTTTGTCAAAGAGTGTACTTTTAGTTACTCACATCATGAAGGATTCTCTCTGTATCCTCCTGCGTCTCAAAGGTAACAAAGCCATATCTGTGGGATGGACACAAACACAAGGCAGTGATACAGTGTCCCTGGATTACATTTCCATACCTTATTTAATAAACATCATCGCAGGTGTCATCCAGTCTGTGGGGCAGAACATCTACAGTTTAACTGAACTCACCCTTTTGACACCCCAGCACGGTCAATCACTATCTTCACCTCCTTCACTGCTCCATGCTGGGAGAAGAAGCGTCTCAGGTCGCTCTCATTGGTCTACACACAAAAATAACACCCCATTTTTATGCTCCAGTAACATGCAGCAGCAAAAAGGTAAAGTTAGGTCACAAAACCAGGAGGCCCTATTTTTATTTTTATTTATCCGTTATTTTACCAGGTAAGTTGACTGAGAAGACCTTCTCATTTACAACAACGGCCTGGGAAATAGTTACAGGGGAGAGGAGGGGGATGAATGAGAGAATTGTAAACTGGGGATTATTAGGTGACCATGATGGTTTGAGGGCGGGATTGGGAATTTAGCCAGGACACCGGGGTTAACACCCCTACTCTTACAACAAGTGACATGGGATCTTTAATGACCTCAGAGAGTCAGGACACCCGTTTAACATCCCATCCAAAAGACAGCACCCTGCACAGGGCAATGGGATATTTTTTAGACCAGAGGAAAGAGTGCCTCCTACTGGCCCTCCAACACCACTTCCAGCAGCAGCTGGTCTCCCATCCAGAGACTGACCAAGCCCAACCCTGCTTAGCTTCAGAAGCAAGCCAGCAGTGATATGCAGGGTGGTATGCTGCTGGCATGAAAGTAAAGAAAGAGACAAAATTCACCTTGAAATCAATGCCTCCCACAAAGATGCGGTTAGGGATGATGGTGCCAAAGCGTGGGGCATGGTGAGAGGGAGAGGTGTTGTTGCTGAGGTCTTGAGACACTGGAGTAGGAGGAGGAGAGGGAGTGCTGGTCTGCGTGCAGATTGAGATTACCTTGAAACAGAACAAGAGCATCACTGGATTGGCCATCCTCACCAATGCTGAGAAATTCTGATAATGTAGCAAAAGTTAGCTATTTTACAAAGCAATATTGTTTGATATCTTTAAGACAAAAAATATGTTGTAAGCCTTTGATCTTTCAAAACAAACTGTCTCTACAACTGTATTCTTGGGGCCAACTGCACCTTGAAAAGAGGTTGCCTTTGTAGATGCACTTTTATTTTGTCTAGAGCTGGGGATAACTTTCTGGCTCACAGAAATGCATGAGAAACTGCACAATGCTAGGCTAAGGTTTAGGAGAGAATTTAGCTAGTTAGCTAGCTACTAGCTAACAAGAATCAGCCAACACATTTTCGATCAGGAGAAACATGCAAGATCAATCACCATTTACCAATAAACGAGTTACAACATAACTTACTCTGGTTTGGAATACATTATATATATCAAGCGACATATAACTGAACAGAAATAACGCTAGTTAACATAGCTAGCTCGATAAATTAGCTAAACTAAATACCTTGGTAACTTTATGCACTGGAAGCTAACATTAGTGATAGCTAGACAATTATCGTTAGCATTCAAGAGTGACATTTTAACTTACTGGCTATATAACATTAATTTATATAATTGTAGTATTGGCAACCCACATTGTTACATGAATCACAATTAAATTTCCGACACAATCAAACATAACACTTATCTGTTTAGCTACTTTGCTAGCTAGCCGATGTAACGTTAATATATATATATTTTTTTACAACATATTCATTTTAGCTAACTAGCAAGATGGCAAGTAAAGTTAGTACGCTCGTGAAGGTAACTTACAGCTATTTCGTTCTCCATTGTAGACACCGTGCTTAATTAGATGTCTTGAACAAGTAAAGTGGAAACAAATAATTGATTGAGGGTTATATCCAATCTTAAACAGCAAGACAATGGCAACTAAAGTTAAAACACCTTGCAAGCGAAGTGCACACAGCCAGGTACAGCCGACCTTGCATCAGAATCATCAACACCAGTCCCGCTCTAGCTGCAGTATGAACGAAGGAAAAATATCTGGCGTTTGCCAGTTTGAGCTAGTCGATCCTAAACCATTCATATTCATAGGTGGGCAAGTATTGGTTACATTTCTATTGTTACAGTTGTATTTAACCAGAGAAACATGTATCTATAGATTATTGTTAGTTTGTTTCCATGTGCCAAAGGTAGGAAACTTTAGAGGAGTCTCAGGTTAGCTAGCTAGTTTAATTCGGTTTTATTTCCCGCTCTTCGAGGCTCTGCCGCCCTCAAAACTTGTCAAAATGGCACTTTCCCAGTCCCCAATGACAACGTTGATGGCGGGAGAAAACCGTTTTTATGAAAACCGTTTTTATTGAACAATTTCAGTTAATTCCTACATTAGTTTACATTATGTGTGCATTACTGAACATGGCAATTATCGTATTATTAACATTTTGGCACAAATATTCTACAAAGAAAACTAGCAAACATACCAAAACATTTAGGCACATTTACCCTATCGCCCGAGTCTGTCGTATGGTTGGTACCGGGTTCTGTCTTGCCTGGTTGCCATTTTTATTTTTTTAAAGCTAATGTTCAACTCCTTGCACTTCATATTCACATGACTTGGAGTACAAGGAGTGGAATGTTAGCTAAACAGACTGGCAACCAGGCTACTAGGTTATGTCAGGCAGAGACCGTTCACATTGATACAGCACTTTGCTGCTGTCTTCAATGCAGCGCCCCCTCCCAGTCTCGCTCTTTCTGAGGCCTTTTATATATGAACCCTCTTTGATTAGCCATGCACGGTAGTGTGAAGTCCTTAGCTGATCTTTTCAAAAGTAGACCTATGGGTAAATGAAATAGAATGTTTCTGTAATGTTCAGCATTCTTTTGCTAGGTCGTTATATTACATAGTCCTATTGAAAGCATTGAATTGATTTTGTGTGCAAGCATCCAATATTGCTATTAGGGTCTATTATGTTGCAGGTGTTGTGCAGTGAGGTACAGGTGCTTATTATTGGTTGCGTTCCCCTGCTCAAACACTGCATGCATAAACCAATGGTTGCCTTCCCTGTCATCAACTGTGCATTTTTGCACCAAAATGCTAAAACATAAGATGTGGTTAGTTGATACATAAAATACCTATCCGGGCGTTGTAAAATCTGGCATGTGTCAGCTACGTCAGAGCAGAGGAACACGACCATTGCCATGCCTTGTTTTGTCATGTTCCCTAGCCTAGCAGAATGTCACACCTGTTCTGTGCTCGGTGCTCGGCTTACCTACCTGGGAGCATTGTCCAGGGAGCCTGGAGGGTGAACCGTGCATTTCTCCACGGTCCTGGGAGAGACAGGGTTTAGTGTGATGAAAGAAAGAGACACTGTGAGAACTCTGTCGCCAGGCTTGCAATGCCTGTGCTGCACTTACCAGGACGGTATCGTTTAACCGTGAACTGTGGGCCATGAGCACCACCATCCACCCTCTCCTGCCCCATATCTCTCACTCGGGTTGCTTTGCTTATTGCAGTCCCTATTTTTTCTTTATCCTTCTCTAGCCCAGACAAATGAAAGAGTTCTAGTATATACACTCTGTCTTGGCTATACACTGAGTATACAAAACATTAGGAACACCTGCTGTTTCCATGACATAGGCTGACCAAGGTGAATCCAGGTGAAAGCTATGATCCCTTATTGATGTCACTTGTTTAATCCACTTCAATCACTGTAGATGAAGGGGAGGAGACAGGTTAAAGAAGAATGTTTAAGCCTTTTAAGACAGGGATTGTGTATGTGTGCCATTCAGAGGGTGAATGGGCAAGACAAAAGATTTAAGCGCCTTTGAACAGACTATAGTAGTAGGTGCCTTGCGCACCGGTTTGTGTCAAGAACTGCAACGCTGCTGGGTTTTTCACGCTCAACAGTTTCCTGTCTGTATCAAGAATTGTCCACCAGCCAATGTGACACAACTGTGGGAAGCATTGGAGTCAACATGGGCCAGCATCCCTGGGGAACGCTTTTGACACCTTGCCCCGACACCTTGTCCATGCCCTGACAAATTGAGACAGTTCTGAGTGCAAACTCAATTTTAGGAAGGTGTTCGTAATGTTTGGTATACTCAGTGTATATCCTTCCTGGTTTGGTCAGTCTTATGGCCAGTATGCAATATACTGGCTATAAGTCTCCAGAATAATAAAGGCCTGAATAAATATTTATGCAATATTCAAGATCAGTCACAAGAGGGCAATGTTTCCCTCTGAATTTGTGCTGGATAGGCCAAAACATAGCCTGCCTGTCTACTACAACATGTCATGAACTGGGTTTGTTTGACAGTTCTAATCCAGAGAACGGTAAAGCATGTTGTAGGTCTAGTATGTAATGAGGTGTTTAGAGAACTTTTCATTTGCTAGCTGTGTTCTATCAGGCAATATGGCTCATAACAGCTTTATCCACCACCAGGATAGGTTCAGGCCTATCGCTGGGAGGGTTAGGCCTATAGGATGTGTTTGTCTGACTCCTAGGCAGGGGGACAAAGTACCTGACAGACTCAGCTTATAATGCAGATGTACATCTGGGGCAGTATTTCCCTAGCATTACACACTTAGTTTAAAGGTTTGATGATGAGTTGATTAGTGGAATCAGGCGTGTAGTACTTGGGTAAAAACATGGCCTCCTCAGCCTGACAGGGCTGCATGCGGAAAGGAGTCTCCATCAAATACTATTGTATTTGTCACATGCTTTGTAAACAACAGGTGTAGACTTATAATAACATATTTAACTTACGGGCTGTTCCGAACAATGCACAGAGAAAAATAATAGAAAAATAATAACACAAGGAATAAATACACAATGAGTACCAATAACTTGGCTATATACATGGGGTACCAGTACCGAGTCGATGTGCAGGGGAACAGTCAGGTTACAGTCAGCCATGTAGACCCCTTTTAACTCAGTCAGGTTTGACATGTAACCATGTAGCCTCTTTTAACTCAGTCAGGTTTGACATGTAGCCATGTAGCCTCTTTTAACTCAGTCAGGTTTGACATGTAGCCATGTAGCCTCTTTAAACTCAGTCAGGTTTGACATGTAGCCTCTTTTAACTCAGTCAGGTTTGACATGTAGCCTCTTTTAACTCAGTCAGGTTTGACATGTAGCCTCTTTAAACTCAGTCAGGTTTGACATGTAGCCATGTAGCCTCTTTAAACTCAGTCAGGTTTGACATGTAGCCTCTTTTAACTCAGTCAGGTTTGACATGTAGCCTCTTTTAACTCAGTCAGGTTTGACATGTAGCCTCTTTAAACTCAGTCAGGTTTGACATGTAGCCTCTTTTAACTCAGTCAGGTTTGACATGTAGCCTCTTTAAACTCAGTCAGGTTTGACATGTAGCCTCTTTTAACTCAGTCAGGTTTGACATGTAGCCTCTTTTAACTCAGTCAGGTTTGACATGTAGCCTCTTTTAACTCAGTCAGGTTTGACATGTAGCCTCTTTAAACTCAGTCAGGTTTGACATGTAGCCTCTTTTAACTCAGTCAGGTTTGACATGTAGCCATGTAGCCTCTTTTAACTCAGTCAGGTTTGACATGTAGCCTCTTTAAACTCAGTCAGGTTTGACATGTAGCCTCTTTAAACTCAGTCCGGTGTGACATGTAGCCATGTAGCCTCTTTTAACTCAGTCAGGTTTGACATGTAGCCTCTTTAAA
Organism: Salvelinus fontinalis; assembly: GCF_029448725.1. Classification (NCBI taxonomy): domain Eukaryota; kingdom Metazoa; phylum Chordata; class Actinopteri; order Salmoniformes; family Salmonidae; genus Salvelinus; species Salvelinus fontinalis. The sequence continues at coordinate 18,001 of NW_026601173.1, forward strand.
CTCAGTCAGGTTTGACATGTAGCCTCTTTAAACTCAGTCAGGTTTGACATGTAGCCTCTTTAAACTCAGTCAGGTTTGACATGTAGCCTCTTTAAACTCAGTCAGGTTTGACATGTAGCCTCTTTTAACTCAGTCCGGTGTGACATGTAGCCATGTAGCCTCTTTTAACTCAGTCAGGTTTGACATGTAGCCTCTTTAAACTCAGTCAGGTTTGACATGTAGCCTCTTTTAACTCAGTCAGGTTTGACATGTAGCCATGTAGCCTCTTTTAACTCAGTCAGGTTTGACATGTAGCCTCTTTTAAATCAGTCAGGTTTGACATGTAGCCTCTTTTAACTCAGTCAGGTTTGACATGTAACCATGTAGCCTCTTTAAACTCAGTCAGGTTTGACATGTAGCCTCTTTAAACTCAGTCAGGTTTGACATGTAGCCTCTTTAAACTCAGTCAGGTTTGACATGTAGCCTCTTTTAACTCAGTCAGGTTTGACATGTAGCCTCTTTTAACTCAGTCAGGTTTGACATGTAGCCTCTTTAAACTCAGTCAGGTTTGACATGTAGCCTCTTTTAACTCAGTCCGGTGTGACATGTAGCCATGTAGCCTCTTTTAACTCAGTCAGGTTTGACATGTAGCCTCTTTAAACTCAGTCAGGTTTGACATGTAGCCTCTTTAAACTCAGTCAGGTTTGACATGTAGCCTCTTTAAACTCAGTCAGGTTTGACATGTAGCCTCTTTAAACTCAGTCAGGTTTGACATGTAGCCTCTTTTAACTCAGTCAGGTTTGACATGTAGCCTCTTTTAACTCAGTCAGGTTTGACATGTAGCCTCTTTAAACTCAGTCAGGTTTGACATGTAGCCTCTTTTAACTCAGTCAGGTTTGACATGTAGCCATGTAGCCTCTTTAAACTCAGTCAGGTTTGACATGTAGCCTCTTTAAACTCAGTCAGGTTTGACATGTAGCCATGTAGCCTCTTTAAACTCAGTCAGGTTTGACATGTAGCCTCTTTAAACTCAGTCAGGTTTGACATGTAGCCTCTTTAAACTCAGTCAGGTTTGACATGTAGCCTCTTTTAACTCAGTCAGGTTTGACATGTAGCCTCTTTTAACTCAGTCAGGTTTGACATGTAGCCTCTTTAAACTCAGTCAGGTTTGACATGTAGCCTCTTTTAACTCAGTCCGGTGTGACATGTAGCCATGTAGCCTCTTTTAACTCAGTCAGGTTTGACATGTAGCCTCTTTAAACTCAGTCAGGTTTGACATGTAGCCTCTTTAAACTCAGTCAGGTTTGACATGTAGCCTCTTTAAACTCAGTCAGGTTTGACATGTAGCCTCTTTAAACTCAGTCAGGTTTGACATGTAGCCTCTTTTAACTCAGTCAGGTTTGACATGTAGCCATGTAGCCTCTTTTAACTCAGTCAGGTTTGACATGTAGCCTCTTTTAAATCAGTCAGGTTTGACATGTAGCCTCTTTTAACTCAGTCAGGTTTGACATGTAACCATGTAGCCTCTTTAAACTCAGTCAGGTTTGACATGTAGCCTCTTTAAACTCAGTCAGGTTTGACATGTAGCCTCTTTAAACTCAGTCAGGTTTGACATGTAGCCTCTTTTAACTCAGTCAGGTTTGACATGTAGCCTCTTTTAACTCAGTCAGGTTTGACATGTAGCCTCTTTAAACTCAGTCAGGTTTGACATGTAGCCTCTTTTAACTCAGTCAGGTTTGACATGTAGCCATGTAGCCTCTTTAAACTCAGTCAGGTTTGACATGTAGCCTCTTTAAACTCAGTCAGGTTTGACATGTAGCCTCTTTTAACTCAGTCAGGTTTGACATGTAGCCTCTTTAAACTCAGTCAGGTTTGACATGTAGCCTCTTTAAACTCAGTCAGGTTTGACATGTAGCCTCTTTTAACTCAGTCAGGTTTGACATGTAGCCTCTTTAAACTCAGTCAGGTTTGACATGTAGCCTCTTTTAACTCAGTCAGGTTTGACATGTAGCCTCTTTTAACTCAGTCAGGTTTGACATGTAGCCATGTAGCCTCTTTTAACTCAGTCAGGTTTGACATGTAGCCTCTTTAAACTCAGTCAGGTTTGACATGTAGCCTCTTTTAACTCAGTCAGGTTTGACATATAGCCATGTAGCCTCTTTTAACTCAGTCAGGTTTGACATGTAGCCTCTTTAAACTCAGTCAGGTTTGACATGTAGCCTCTTTTAACTCAGTCCGGTGTGACATGTAGCCATGTAGCCTCTTTTAACTCAGTCAGGTTTGACATGTAGCCTCTTTAAACTCAGTCAGGTTTGACATGTAGCCTCTTTAAACTCAGTCAGGTTTGACATGTAGCCTCTTTAAACTCAGTCAGGTTTGACATGTAGCCTCTTTAAACTCAGTCAGGTTTGACATGTAGCCTCTTTAAACTCAGTCCGGTGTGACATGTAGCCATGTAGCCTCTTTTAACTCAGTCAGGTTTGACATGTAGCCTCTTTAAACTCAGTCAGGTTTGACATGTAGCCTCTTTTAACTCAGTCAGGTTTGACATGTAGCCATGTAGCCTCTTTTAACTCAGTCAGGTTTGACATGTAGCCTCTTTTAACTCAGTCAGGTTTGACATGTAACCATGTAGCCTCTTTAAACTCAGTCAGGTTTGACATGTAGCCTCTTTAAACTCAGTCAGGTTTGACATGTAGCCTCTTTAAACTCAGTCAGGTTTGACATGTAGCCTCTTTAAACTCAGTCAGGTTTGACATGTAGCCTATTTTAACTCAGTCAGGTTTGACATGTAGCCTCTTTTAACTCAGTCAGGTTTGACATGTAGCCTTTTTTAACTCAATCCGGTGTGTGCTTTAGAGTGAGAAAAAGGTTCCACTCTTCAAGTCCCCCAGCACCTTCTTCAGTGTTTTAGGCTCTTAACAAGCTGTGACAACAACAGAACACCGACCTGCTGAACTTATAACAGCAAGTCACCACGCTAGACGTTGTAGTGCCTCTCCCTAAGTCCCATTGGGCTATGTTTGATTTACACGAGTATTTATGGTTCTGCGCCCAGATATCTAACTGATTACTTTCCCCGTGTTAGGGATGCACATAGACACAGCACCAGATCAGGTGTTGTTAGTGTGCGCTTATACAGGTTCAGGAGTAATGCTGGGAATTTTCTAGTTATATGTGTATTTTCAAGTTATATGTGTGCTTGTTTTTTTTTTAAATGGTTGAATCAATAAACCAAACTAAAAAACTCAAAGTTTCCCTCCCTAAGTCAAATTGGGCCAGGTAGTGTTAGCCGGAGAGAGACAGTGGAGGGGAGAATGGGTGGGCGGCCAATTAGCGGCGCAGGTAGCAAGAGCCTCGTTAAAGACAGGGCTGATTCAGGTGGTGCTGTCGGAGCACTTTGTTAATAAAGCTAGTACATGTAATCTGGACGCTCTGCCCCACACTACGCCACTCGATGCTGTGCTGATCCTCAAAGAGCCACTTTGTCTCTGATTATAGGCCTCGTGCAGCTATAATTTCTCTCTGATTGAAGACAGATCACTCTAGTCTTGACAGTCTGTAAATTGCATCTTATTTTTCCCCCAACCCTTACCACAACAAAGGGATACGGCATCAGTTGTACCAAGAGAGCACGAGGCAGCAAATCGCCTGCTCCATTACCTGTAATGCATCGACCACTCCGTGGGGGGCGGCATACTGAAAAGTGTTCACGTCCAAACCTTCCCCTCTGGTGTGGGCTTTTACTGTTACGCATATGCTGGTTGGTCGAATTTCCGTTTTTATGTCAATGCTTTTTTCCTGGATTGAATTGTCTGTCACTTATGCCATGTCAGTATTTTATGAGTTAGGGTTAGGGTTAGGGTTAGGCTCTCTCTCTCTCTCTCTCTCTCTCTCTCTCTCTCTCTCTCTCTCTCTCTCTCTCTCTCTCTCTCTCTCTCTCTCTCTCTCTCTCTCTCTCTCTCTCTCTCTCTCTCTCTCTCTCTCTCTACACAGACATGTCTTGTCCCTCCATACATCAACACTCTTGGTCATACAGCACTTACCAGCTCCCCACTGTTCACTGAAAGCCTCATAAAATTAGCCCCATGATGAATCACCTTTTTCCTTGTTCCTTCTTCATTATTTCAACCCCCCATCCCCCCATTGTCTGCCCTCCCCATTCTGAAATATGGACATCTCAACTGGGGCTGAAGTCACTTGTTGTCCACGGCCACTGGAAGTTAATTGGAGCTTTAAATTTGCCAACGAAGTCTTACTGTGCTAAATGAACATGGCTTTGCTTGATAATTACAGCAATCTAGCACACCTCCCATTTACATCCCACAAAGATGGGTTTAGATAGAAGGCTACTCTGAGAACATCTCTTGCTTTAAACAGAAACAGAATATAAAGTGGCGCATTCTTTTTATCTACTGTGTAACACTACCTGTATCCATACATGCATGGTTATTATTCAGTCATATGGGGAATTTTAGCTTCTACAGTAGAACTCCCTGTATTGTGGCATGTTGTTATTCCCTGGTTTAAACTTATGTCTGTATCCTATATATCTGCCTATCCCCTCACTCTGGCAGGCTGTTTCTACCCCAAAGCAATGTCTGCCTGCTGCCTGAAATCTGCTATGATGCAACATGACATGACAACCCTCCTGCCACTGTCACTGTCACACCCAAGGGAAAGGGTATAGCTAGGTAGATCAGGGTATAACATACAGTACTAGGTAGATCAGGGTATAACATACAGTACTAGGTAGATCAGGGTATATCCTACAGTACTAGGTAGATCAGGGTATATCCTACAGTACTAGGTAGATCAGGGTATATCCTACAGTACTAGGTAGATCAGGGTATATCCTACAGTACTAGGTAGATCAGGGTATATCCTACAGTACTAGGTAGATCAGGGTATATCCTACAGTACTAGGTATATCAGGGTATATCCTACAGTACTAGGTAGATCAGGGTATATCCTACAGTACTAGGTATATCAGGGTATAACCTACAGTACTAGGTAGATCAGGGTATATCCTACAGTACTAGGTAGATCAGGGTATATCCTACAGTACTAGGTATATCAGGGTATATCCTACAGTACTAGGTAGATCAGGGTATATCCTACAGTACTAGGTAGATCAGGGTATATCCTACAGTACTAGGTATATCAGGGTATATCCTACAGTACTAGGTAGATCAGGGTATATCCTACAGTACTAGGTAGATCAGGGTATATCCTACAGTACTAGGTACATCAGGGTATATCCTACAGTACTAGGTATATCAGGGTATATCCTACAGAGCTAGCCTACTCATTCAGCTGGTTGTTAACAGAGTCCAGTGTTCTGTATGTGTAGCCTACTCATTCAGCTGGTTGTTAACAGAGTCCAGTGTTCTGTATGTGTAGCCTGTTCATTCAGCTGGTTGTTTACAGAGTCCAGTGTTCTGTATGTGTAGCCTACTCATTCAGCTGGTTGTTTACAGAGTCCAGTGTTCTGTATGTGTAGCCTACTCATTCAGCTGGTTGTTAACAGAGTCCAGTGTTCTGTATGTGTAGCCTACTCATTCAGCTGGTTGTTTACAGAGTCCAGTGTTCTGTATGTGTAGCCTACTCATTCAGCTGGTTGTTTACAACAGAGTCCAGTGTTCTGTATGTGTAGCCTACTCATTCAGCTGGTTGTTTACAGAGTCCAGTGTTCTGTATGTGTAGCCTACTCATTCAGCTGGTTGTTTACAGAGTCCAGTGTTCTGTATGTGTAGCCTACTCATTCAGCTGGTTGTTAACAGAGTCCAGTGTTCTGTATGTGTAGCCTACTCATTCAGCTGGTTGTTTACAGAGTCCAGTGTTCTGTATGTGTAGCTTACTCATTCAGCTGGTTGTTTACAACAGAGTCCAGTGTTCTGTATGTGTAGCCTACTCATTCAGCTGGTTGTTTACAGAGTCCAGTGTTCTGTATGTGTAGCCTGTTCATTCAGCTGGTTGTTTACAACAGAGTCCAGTGTTCTGTATGTGTAGCCTACTCATTCAGCTGGTTGTTTACAGAGTCCAGTGTTCTGTATGTGTAGCCTGTTCATTCAGCTGGTTGTTTACAACAGAGTCCAGTGTTCTGTATGTGTAGCCTACTCATTCAGCTGGTTGTTAACAGAGTCCAGTGTTCTGTAAGTGTAGCCTACTCATTCAGCTGGTTGTTTACAGAGTCCAGTGTTCTGTATGTGTAGCCTACTCATTCAGCTGGTTGTTTACAGAGTCCAGTGTTCTGTATGTGTAGCCTGTTCATTCAGCTGGTTGTTTACAACAGAGTCCAGTGTTCTGTATGTGTAGCCTACTCATTCAGCTGGTTGTTTACAGAGTCCAGTGTTCTGTATGTGTAGCCTACTCATTCAGCTGGTTGTTAACAGAGTCCAGTGTTCTGTATGTGTAGCCTACTCATTCAGCTGGTTGTTTACAGAGTCCAGTGTTCTGTATGTGTAGCCTGTTCATTCAGCTGGTTGTTTACAACAGAGTCCAGTGTTCTGTATGTGTAGCCTACTCATTCAGCTGGTTGTTTACAGAGTCCAGTGTTCTGTATGTGTAGCCTACTCATTCAGCTGGTTTTTTACATAGTCCAGTGTCTGTATGTGTAGCCTACTCATTCAGCTGGTTGTTTACAGAGTCCAGTGTCTGTATGTGTAGCCTGTTCATTCAGCTGGTTGTTTACAGAGTCCAGTGTCTGTATGTGTAGCCTACTCATTCAGCTGGTTGTTTACAACAATGACCAGATTTTTACTAATGCTCCTGTGTGTAAGAGAGGGCCAAGCAAGGAGAATGGACCATGCTTCCAAAGACAAGACCAGACGCCCTGCCCCAAATTACCGGGGGTGTGGGGTGTCCCCAAGGAGTCAGTCAGTCAGGCCAATCCCAGTGTCTCTGGCCGGTCTCCAGTGGCAGGTCATAGTGGGTGTCTGGTCTGTGAGACAGTTTTTGACAAAGCAGGGTACCCAGCAAATCAATTCAACCAAGGCGCAAATACAAACAGCAATTAATTTCTGTCACTGAGCTGGGCGCCTGGATTACGTGGAAACCTGGTTGTTGTTGCTACCCAGATGCCAGACTTGTATAGGAGTTTGTTTATTTGGCCTCTGTTTTGTTCCCATTGCAGTGTACTGAAGAGGTGCACGTTTTGGATGAATGGCCACACATGTAGTTTGCGCTAGTTACTTTGCATATGTTTAAGGTTTATAGGCCTATATGGTATAAAAAGTGTACATTATCTGCAACCACATCTCTCTGTCTCTGTCTCTCTCTCGCACACACACACACACACACACACACACACACACACACACACACACACACACACACACACACACACACACACACACACACACACACACACACACACACACACACACACACACACACACACACACACACACACACACACACACACACACACACACACACACACACACAGGCACAGGCACAGGCACTGAAAGGAAGATAATTGATACATACAGAGACATACACTTTTAAGGAAAAGGATAGGAGTGAGGCAGATATATAATTGTGGAACTCTTTAATGCTGAAGACGTCAAACCGTTTCCCTATGCGCTATCTGTGATTGGCCATTCTTGAGCGTTCTGTTTGTCCAAATGTTGACTTCACCTGATGAAGTGTGTATGGAGCGGAAGAAACTGAGTGTCTGTCAAAAGAAACAGGCTTTGATTGACAGAGTGGGATGGTACGCTGCATGGATTGAATGGTCCTCACAGGATGTCCTCAGATTGACAAATGCTGTTCTTGTTAAATCACAACCAACACTGTCCTCTCTGCGTTGCCACGTAGGTTAGCCTTCTGACAAGGTAAAAAAGTCATACATTCTATGTTTCATACAGTTACCATAAAACAGTGGTTTGGCTCAGCTATGTCATTACTTTACAAATCTCTGATTTCCCTTCCTTTCACTTAGGGCTGTTTTTAGACAGGGGCATTCCTTTGGAAAATAAATAAGCTCCTTCACAAAGTACAATACCAGAAATGAGTGGTTTAGACAAACATTTGCAGAGGCGTGGTTGAGCACATTGACCACTACTGGCCCTGCGTGTGGTTCTGGTCCTCATGTGGTCTTTCTCCAGGGCACAGTAGGTTGTTTTTGAATGTTAGAGCCAAAGATAGTTGAAACAAAAATAGGCCTGTATTGTTTGTTGGCTGAATGAGTAGTGTTGATGGTTGGTCTAGAAAGTTAAAAAAGATTAAGTGTATTTTACAGTCATCCTTTACCCCGACCTATTCCCCTGCTTACTCAAAGAATACGGTCAAAGGCAAACACATCCTGCAAAAATGCATACCCTCCGTACACACACACACACCCAGACACAGTCACACACAGGCTGTTGTGTCTGTGGAAGCTCAGGTAACGATAGTCCTTCAGACCTCCCTACTCCGGTCCCGGTGTGTTTATGTTATAATCACAGGTCTTTATTGGTAGATCTGCCCAGCCCTCTTCTCCCGTTGAGACTAACCACCTCTGATATGTGTGCAGAACCTCAAGCTTCCACAGTGTTTAGGTTATCAGAGGACCATGTTTACAAGGAGGAGTTCCTCATTGATTATGTCCTGCCCTCCCCTCTGTTTACAGAGGAAATAAAGAACACGTGTGTCCTTCTTATCCTCTCTACCACTCATTCCATCTACTGGCCACCATCGTTCCATTCTTTTATCATACTAGGCCTCCTACTCTCTTTGGTGACCTAGAGTTACATGTTAGTCATTTAGCAGACTCTCTGATCCAGGGGGACTTACACGAGCATTTAGGTAACAGTGCCTTGCTCAAGGGCACATCTACAGATTTTTCACCTAGGTGGCTCGGGGATTTGAACCAGCGACCTTTACGTTACTGTCCCAACGCTCTTAACCGCTAGGCTACCTGGATTAGTTTTCACTGTGTGTGAGTGTGTGCGTGAGCGTGACAGTATGTGTGTGCGTGTACATACGTTTGTGTGTGGGCGTGACTGTGTGTGTGTGTGTGTGTGCGTGACTGTGTGTGCGTGACTGTGTTTGTGTGTGTGTGACTGTGTGTGTGTGTGTGTGACTGTGTGTGTGAGACTGTGTGTGTGTGAGCGTGACTGTGTTTGTGTGTGTGTGACTGTGTGTGTCCTATAATTAAGCAATAAGGCACGGGGGGGTGTGGTATATTGCCAATAAACCACAGCTAAGGGCTGTTCTTAGGCAAGACACAACGCGGAGTGCCTGGACACAGCCCTTAGACGTGGTATATTTGCCATATACCACAAACCCCCGAGGAGCCTTATTGCTATTATAAACTGGTTACTAACGTAATTAGAGCAGTACAAATAAATGTCTTATTTACCACGGCTGTCAGCCAATCAGCATTCAGGGCTCGAACCAGCCAGTTTCTAATGTGTTGTAATGCAGCATCAGATATTACTGTTATAAATGTCCTGGCTGGTACAGGGGGAGTAGTTCTCCCTGTGAGTCAATACAACAAAACTCTCTTAAGACCTCTGAAGAAATGTCTTATCTTAAACCGATGGATGCCAGATGCATAAGGAAATAGTTTGTATACTTAATGTTGATACTCCAAACCACAAAGAGAGAGTAGAGATATTCAACAGCATAGCGGGTAAATGGCAGGTAGCCTAGTGGTTAGAGTGTTGTGCCAGTAACTGAAAGGTTGCTGGATCAAATCCCCAAGCTGACAAGTTAAAAATCTGTTGTTCTTCCCCCTGAACAAGGCAGTTAACCTACTGTTCCCTGGGCCCTGAACAAGGCAGTTAACCCACTGTTCCCTGGGCCCTGAACAAGGCAGTTAACCCACTGTTCCCTGGGCCCTGAGCAAGGCAGTTAACCCACTGTTCCCTGGGCCCTGAGCAAGGCAGTTAACCTACTGTTCCCTGGGCCCTGAACAAGGCGCTTAACCCACTGTTCCCTGGGCCCTGAGCAAGGCAGTTAACCCACTGTTCCCTGGGCCCTGAGCAAGGCAGTTAACCCACTGTTCCCTGGGCCCTGAGCAAGGCAGTTAACCTACTGTTCCCTGGGCCCTGAACAAGGCGGTTAACCCACTGTTCCCTGGGCCCTGAGCAAGGCAGTTAACCCACTGTTCCCTGGGCCCTGAGCAAGGCAGTTAACCTACTGTTCCCTGGGCCCTGAACAAGGCGGTTAACCCACTGTTCCCTGGGCCCTGAGCAAGGCAGTTAACCTACTGTTCCCTGGGCCCTGAACAAGGCAGTTAACCCACTGTTCCCTGGGCCCTGAACAAGGCAGTTAACCCACTGTTCCCTGGGCCCTGAGCAAGGCAGTTAACCCACTGTTCCCTGGGCCCTGAGCAAGGCAGTTAACCTACTGTTCCCTGGGCCCTGAACAAGGCGCTTAACCCACTGTTCCCTGGGCCCTGAGCAAGGCAGTTAACCCACTGTTCCCTGGGCCCTGAGCAAGGCAGTTAACCCACTGTTCCCTGGGCCCTGAGCAAGGCAGTTAACCTACTGTTCCCTGGGCCCTGAACAAGGCGGTTAACCCACTGTTCCCTGGGCCCTGAGCAAGGCGATTAACCCACTGTTCCCTGGGCCCTGAGCAAGGCAGTTAACCTACTGTTCCCTGGGCCCTGAACAAGGCGGTTAACCCACTGTTCCCTGGGCCCTGAGCAAGGCAGTTAACCTACTGTTCCCTGGGCCCTGAACAAGGCGGTTAACCCACTGTTCCCTGGGCCCTGAACAAGGCAGTTAACCTACTGTTCCCTGGGCCCTGAGCAAGGCAGTTAACCCACTGTTCCCTGGGCCCTGAGCAAGGCAGTTAACCCACTGTTCCCTGGGCCCTGAACAAGGCAGTTAACCCACTGTTCCCTGGGCCCTGAGCAAGGCAGTTAACCCACTGTTCCCTGGGCCCTGAGCAAGGCAGTTAATCCACTGTTCCCTGGGCCCTGAGCAAGGCAGTTAACCCACTGTTCCCTGGGCCCTGAGCAAGGCATTTAACCCACTGTTCCCTGGGCCCTGAACAAGGCAGTTAACTTACTGTTCCCTGGGCCCTGAGCAAGGCAGTTAACCCACTGTTCCCTGGGCACTGTGGATGTTGATTAAGGCAGCCCCCTGCACCTCTCTGATACAGAGGGGTTGGGTTAAATGTGGAAGACACATTTCAGTTGAAGGCAGGTTTCTCCCTTGAAACATATTCCTGTGTCAAATATATCCTTACAGAGAACTGTGTGTTTAACCAAATCAATGTGAATAGGAGTCCTACTTAATCTAGTGACCTCTGTGTACTCTGCAGATACATTCAATAGACCAGATCAGAGTCTCAGAGTAGCAATGCTGATCTAGGATCAGGTCCCCTCTCTTTATATCATCTTATTCTGTAATGATGATCCTAAAGGGACATCTGATCCTAGATCAGCCGTCTTACCCTGAGACTCTTTGTGAATACAGGCCAAGGTTTTCCATCATTGTCAGTTTCACTTTAATGTTCAAATAGTATTTGAACCCTGCTCAGGAGTATTCAACTGTTATTCAACTGTCACTAACTGTCACTAAAGTATTCACTGTCACTAACGAGTTGCCATTTTATAGTCTCCCAACAGGGAGCAGTAGAGTCTGCATAAGGACAGAGCCAGCGGCCTCCTACAGGCTTCATGCACTGGATCCTCCTCAACCAGAACTACACTCAGAGAGAGAACGACATACTCACTGTGAGTGAACACTTCTGTACCCTTCTACAATCTACACCATACTAACTGAATGTGTCATCCTTCTACAATCTACACCATACTAACTGAATGTGTCATCCTTCTACAATCTACACCATACTAACTGAATGTGTCATCCTTCTACAATCTACACCATACTAACTGAATGTGTCATCCTTCTACAATCTACACCATACTAACTGAATGTGTCATCCTTCTACAATCTACACCATACTAACTGAATGTGTCATCCTTCTACAATCTACACCATACTAACTGAATGTGTCATCCTTCTACAACCTAGACCATACTAACTGAATGTGTCATCCTTCTACAATCTACACCATACTAACTGAATGTGTCATCCTTCTACAATCTACACCATAGTAACTGAATGTGTCATCCTTCTACAATCTACACCATACTAACTGAATGTGTCATCCTTCTACAATCTACACCATACTAACTGAATGTGTCATCCTTCTACAATCTACACCATACTAACTGAATGTGTCATCCTTCTACAATCTACACCATACTAACTGAATGTGTCATCCTTCTACAATCTACACCATACTAACTGAATGTGTCATCCTTCTACAATCTACACCATACTAACTGAATGTGTCATCCTTCTACAAGGTAGGTTTGGTATATGGACATAGATAGAGAGAGGGAGGAGAGGGGGGAGGGAGGAGAGGAAGGAGGAGGGAGGAGAGGAAGGAGGAGGGAGGAGAGGTAGGAGAAAGGGAGGAGAGAGAGGAGAGGGATGAGAGTGTGGAGAGGGGGAGGAGAGAGTGTGGAGAGGAAGGAGAGAGGGAGGAGAGTGTGGAGAGGAAGGAGAGAGGGAGGAGAGTTTGGAGAGGAAGGAGAGTGTGGAGAGGGAGGAGAGAGGGGGGAGAGGGAGGAGAGGGTGTGGAGAGGAAGGAGAGAGGGAGGAGAGTGTGGAGAGGAAGGAGAGAGGGAGGAGAGTTTGGAGAGGAAGGAGAGTGTGGAGAGGGAGGAGAGAGGGGGGAGAGGGAGGAGAGAGTGTGGAGAGGAAGGAGAGATTGTAGAGAGGAACGAGAGAGGGAGGAGAGGGAGGAGAGAGGGAGGAGAGTGTGAAGAGGGAGGAGAGGAAGGAGACAGGGAGGAAAGGAAGGAGAGAGTGTGGAGAGGAAGGAGAGAGGGAGGGAGGAGAGTGTGGAGAGGAGGGAGAGAGGGAGGAGAGGAGGGAGAGAGGGAGGAGAGGAGGGAGAGTGGAGAGAGGGATGAGAGAGTGTGGAGAGGAGGTAGAGTGGAGGAGAGGAAGGAGAGAGGGAGGAGAGGGAGGAGAGGAGGGAGGGAGGAGAGTGTGGAGAGGAAGGAGAGAGGGAGGAGAGTGTGGAGAGGAAGGAGAGGGGGAGGAGAAGAAGGAGAGAGGGAGTAGAGGAAGGAGAGACGGAGGAGAGTGTGGAGAGGAAGGAGAGTGGGAGGAGAGTGTGGAGAGGAAGGAGAGAGGGAGAGAGTGGAGAGGAAGGAGAGACGGAGGAGAGTGGAGAGGAAGGAGAGACGGAGGAGAGAGTGTGGAGGAAGGAGAGTGGGAGGAGAGTGTGGAGAGGAAGGAGAGAGGGAGAGAGTGGAGAGGAAGGAGAGACGGAGGAGAGTGGAGAGGAAGGAGAGAGGGAGGAGAGAGTGTGGAGGGGGGGAAGGAGAGGAAGGAGAGAGGGAGGAGAGGAAGGAGAGAGTGTGGAGAGGGAGGAGAGAGGGCGGAGAGTGTGGAGAGGGGGAGGAGAGGAAGGAGAGAGGGAGGAGAGGGAGTAGAGGAAGGAGAGAGCGATGAGAGTGTGGAGAGGAAGGAGAGAGGGAGGAGAGTGTGGAGAGGAAGTAGAGGGAGGAGAGGAAGGAGAGAGGGAGGAGAGTAAGGAGCGGGAGGAGAGTGTGGAGAGGAAGGAGAGGAAGGAGAGAGGAAGGATAGAGTGTGGAGAGGAAAGGGGCGAGGTAGGAGAGGAAGGAGAGAGGGAGGAAAGGAAGGAGAGAGGGAGGAGATGAAGGAGAGAGGGAGGAGAGGGAGGAGAAAGTGTGGAGAGGAAGGAGAGAGGTGGGAGAGGAAGAAGAGGGTGTGGAGAGGAAGGAGAGAGTGAGGAGAGAGGGAGGAGAGGAAGAAGAGAGTGTAGAGAGGAAGGAGAGAGGGAGGAGAGGAAGGAGAGAGGGAGGAGAGGAAGGAGAGAGTGTGGAGAGGAAGGAGAGAGGGAGGAGAGGAAGGAGAGAGGGAGGAGAGGAAGGAGAGAGTGTGGAGAGGAAGGAGAGAGGGAGGAAAGGAAGGAGAGAGTGTGGAGAGGAAGGAGAGAGGGAGGAGAGGTAGGAGAGAGTGTGGAGAGGAAGGAGAGAGGGAGGAGAGGTAGGAGAGAGTGTGGAGAGGAAGGAGAGAGGGAGGAGAGGTAGGAGAGAGTGTGGAGAGGAAGGAGAGAGGGAGGAGAGGAAGGAGAGAGTGTGGAGAGGAAGGAGAGAGGAAGGAGAGTTTGGAGAGGAAGGAGAGAGGGAGGAGAAGTGTTGTTAATACCAGTATGTCCCAGGAGGTCTGAGGAGCTTTAAGGATTCTGTCAACAGGTCTGACAGTACAGCCCCCTGCTCAGACTGTCAGTCTGCCTACTGCCCCCTGCTCAAACTGTCAGTCTGCCTACAGCCCCCTGCTCAGACTGTCAGTCTGTCTATTGCCCCTTGCTCAGACTGTCATTCTGCCTACAGCCCCCTGCTCAGACTGTCAGTCTGCTTACTGCCCCCTGCTCAGACTGTCAGTCTGCCTACAGCCCCCTGCTCAGACTGTCAGTCTGCCTGCCAGTACTGCCCTCTGCTCAGACTGTCAGTCTGCCTAATGCCCCCTGCTCAGACTGTCAGTCTGCCTACTGCCACCTGCTCAGACTGTCAGTCTGCCTACAGCCCCCTGCTCAGACTGTCAGTCTGCCTACAGCCCCCTGCTCAGACTGTCAGTCTGCCTACTGCTCAGACCGTCAGTCTCCCTGCCAGTACTGCCCCCTGCTCAGACTGTCAGTCTGCCTGCCAGTACTGCCCCCTGATCAGACCGTCAGTCTGCCTGCCAGTATTTTCCCCTGCTCAGACCGTCAGAATGCCGGCCAATGTACCAACCTCAACTGGACGGAGTGTGTAGAGACTGGCGACAGCGTTAAATGCATAGCAGTCCTGGGTTCTAAATAGTAGGCCTACTTGTTTTTCTTTCAAATAATTTAGCACACTGGGGCCAATGGAGTAGTCCCAAAAGTGTAAACCCTGCTCATCTGGCACTATGTGTCAAATAGGGGGTATGTCAGCTAAGAGGCTAGGTCAGAAGTTTGGGAGGGGGGTGGAATGAGAGTCTGCAGTTGAAGCAACAGCGTCCAGTAGCATAGTGGTCGGTTGGCTCAGCAACAGCGTCCAGTAGCATAGTGGTCGGTTGGCTCAGCAACAGCGTCCAGTAGCATAGTGGTCGGTTGCTCAGCAACAGCGTCCAGTAGCATAGTGGTCGGTTGGCTCAGCAACAGCGTCCAGTAGCATAGTGGTCGGTTGGCTCTGCAACAGCGTCCAGTAGCATAGTGGTCGGTTGGCTCAGCAACAGCGTCCAGTAGCATAGTGGTCGGTTGGCTCAGCAACAGCGTCCAGTAGCATAGTGGTTGGTTGGCTCAGCAACAGCGTCCAGTAACATAGTGGTCGGTTGCTCAGCAACAGAGAACACAACCGTTTCTGTCCCCCCCCAACAACATTTCTCTTTTACTAACAAGAAAAGACCTCACTATTTACAAGCAGGGTGACAAACAAGATCTGTTCACTTTTTATTACCATAAAGCCATAATAAAACCACATACATCTTACTGCTCAGAGTCTATTACTATCCTTTGTACTAGTTTAGATCACATAAAAATCACATGGAAGTGAAATAGCAGTGCTCTTGTTGCTGACGTGTTACTGACGTGATCCTGGGAAGTGGCATCTGTGGTGCCTTGATGTTTGCAGCTCCTCTTTATGTGATCCCATGATGAACAGTGGATGGAGTCATCATGTGGATTCTTTCTACGAAACACCATTGATCTGTACTGCACAGTGTGTTGTGACTCCACTAGATGCTTGTCATTATGGAAGTAGGTCCCCTTCCTGAACACTGACAATCTCATGGACTGTCAGTCTTTGCATCTAGCAGCTATTTCTTTTTAACAGTCATCCAAACGAAAGATAGAAAGTCAGGGAGTGATGTATAGAGGACCATTTTATAATACGTTTTGACTGCGAGGAAATATAATCCTTTCATAATAGAATCTATTTAAAGTGAGGCCCTACGGACTTGGGTGAGGACTGAATGCGGGTGAGGACTGAATGCGGCCCGCGGGGCAAAATGAGTTTGACACCCCTTATCTAGCTACTTCTATGAATTGTCCCGGTTCCTCATCTCAGTAGTGGCAGGGAAGCAGCTGTTGGCTGAAGCACAAGCTGCAGATTGTAGCTTTAAGTAGAGATGGTTAAACCCCCAGCAATATATTGATGCCACTGGGAGGGCCCAGTTGATGTGCTTTACTACTGTGGCCCCTCATACATTCCTGTTCTAATCTACTCAGATAAAGCAGTGACAATATAAAGTGCCTTCTGACACCGTCAGCTCAACGTCAACTCACAAAACATACGTCTTCACCCTTCACCTCTGCAGAATCACATGACCACTTTCTATCTGTTCATTTACTGGTTTCTCTAAAGACCTGTCTGTCTGTCTGTCTGTCTGTCTGTCTGTCTGTCCGTCCGTCCGTCCGTCCTTCCGTCCGTCCGTCCGTCCGTCCGTCTGTGTCTGTCTGTGTCTGTCTGTCTGTCTGTCTGTCTGTCTGTCTGTCTGTCTGTCTGTCTTGTTTAATCGTAGGCTTTTAAGTGTAATGTAAATGTACAGTAAATGACCATCATTCATCTCCGTGTTGAAGCACATGACTGGCCTTGACATGATCTGTAGTTATTGTCTAACGAGGAAGCGTTAAGGTACAATGGGAAATGATTTCCCTGTAAAGTTTTATTCTCTTCATCATTTTTTCTACTAGGTTTTACTGTCTCTCTGTAATCAACTGTTCTCTGGTGGAGACCAGAAAGGGGTGACAGTTCACGTGTGTGTTATGGTGTGTGTCTGGGTGTGTGTCATGGTGTGTGTCTGGGTGTGTGTCATGGTGTGTGTCTGGGTGTGTGTCATGGTGTGTGTCTGGGTGTGTGTCATGGTGTGTGTCTGGGGTGTGTGTGTGTGTCTACACAGTGTTGATTCATCTGAGTCTTGGATGTGGTAAAGATATTTAAGAAGAATTGGTCCCATTGTTTGTACTTTTATTTGTCATTGTTTATGACACATATTGACCACCCACTCAAAAAACATGTTCTCTCTCACTTGCACACGCGCACACGCGCACACACACATGCATGCGCACACACATGCACACACACACACCCTCTTACCTACACACTCTTCAATGTGAACTCAGATGTATACAGTATGAAGGTACATTCCTACCGTGGCCCTATGTGTGGCGTGGCCAGAGGCCCTGATCACTGTCACAAGTTAGGACCCCAGACACACAGCACCTCCCTCCTTTGTCTCCCCTGTGGGTTAGGATCCCAGACACACAGCACCTCCCTCCTTTGTCTCCCCTGTGGGTTAGGACCCCAGACACACAGCACCTCCCTCCTTTGTCTCTCTGTGGGTTAGGACCCCAGACACACAGCACCTCCCTCCTTTGTCTCTCTGTGGGTTAGGACCCCAGACACACAGCACCTCCCTCCTTTGTCTCCCTGTTGGTTAGGACCCCAGACACACAGCACCTCCCTCCTTTGTCTCCCCTGTGGGTTAGGACCCCAGACACACAGCACCTCCCTCCTTCGTTTCCCTGTGGGTTAGACCCCAGACACACAGCGCCTCCCTCCTTTGTGTCCCTGTTGATTAGGACCCCAGACACACAGCACCTCCCTCCTTTGTCTCCCCTGTGGGGTAGGACCCCAGACACACAGCACCTCCCTCCTTTGTCTCCCCTGTGGGTTAGGACCCCAGACACACAGCACCTCCCTCCGTTGTCTCCCCTGTGGGTTAGGATCACAGACACACAGCACATCCCTTCTTAATCTCTCCTGTGGGATAGGACCCCAGACACACAGCACCTCCCTCCTTTGTCTCCCCTGTGGGTTAGGACCCCAGACACACAGCACCTCCCTCCCTTGTCTCCCTGTGGGTTAGGACCCCAGACACACAGCACCTCCCTCCTTTGTCTCCCCTGTGGGTTAGGACCCCAGACACACAGCACCTCCCTCCTTTGTCTCCCTGTGGGTTAGGACCCCAGACACACAGCACATCCCTCCTTTGTCTCTCTGTGGGTTAGGACCCCAGACACACAGCACCTCCCTCCTTTGTCTCCCCTGTGGGTTAGGACCCCAGACACACAGCACCTCCCTCCTTTGTGTCCCTTATGGGTAAATTTAGCCAGAATGCGTAAATAGCCGCAGGGCAGCAACACCCATTTATTTCCCTAACAGTAGACATATATTTAGTGTTTTTACGATACGGAAGCTATATTTAATGGGCATGCAGAGCCTTGACCACGGGCTAAGGACACGTTCCTCATCACCCATAATACCCTGTTCCCAACCAGCCAAATAAAGAGAGAGAGAGGTGTGTGTGTGTGTGTGTGTGTGTGTGTGTGTGTGTGTGTGTGTGTGTGTGTGTGTGTGTGTGTGTGTGTGTGTGTGTGTGTGTGTGTGTGTGTGTGTGTGTGTGTGTGTGTGTGTGTGTGTGTGTGTGTGTGTGTGTGTGTGTGTGTGTGTGTGAGAGAGAGAGAGAAAGAGAACTCAATAGTATTATTTTCTTGTTATTCCAAACGCTGATCATTTGAACAAGACATTCTGTCCATTATAACAGGAGAGTGAAGTAAATAAGACATTATGTCCATTATAACAGGAGAGTGAAGTAAATAAGACATGCTGTCCATTATAACAGGAGAGTGAAGTAAATAAGACATGCTGTCCATTATAACAGGAGAGTGAAGTAAATAAGACATTCTGTCCATTATAACAGGAGAGTGAAGTAAATAAGACATTATGTCCATTATAACAGGAGAGTGAAGTAAATAAGACATTATGTCCATTATAACAGGAGAGTGAAGTAAATAAGACATGCTGTCCATTATAACAGGAGAGTGAAGTAAATAAGACATGCTGTCCATTATAACAGGAGAGTGAAGTAAATAAGACATGCTGTCCATTATAACAGGAGAGTGAAGTAAATAAGACATGCTGTCCATTATAACAGGAGAGTGAAGTAAATAAGACATTATGTCCATTATAACAGGAGAGTGAAGTAAATAAGACATTCTGTCCATTATAACAGGAGAGTGAAGTAAATAAGACATTATGTCCATTATAACAGGAGAGTGAAGTAAATAAGACATTATGTCCATTATAACAGGAGAGTGAAGTAAATAAGACATGCTGTCCATTATAACAGGAGAGTGAAGTAAATAAGACATTATGTCCATTATAACAGGAGAGTGAAGTAAATAAGACATGCTGTCCATTATAACAGGAGAGTGAAGTAAATAAGACATGCTGTCCATTATAACAGGAGAGTGAAGTAAATAAGGCATTCTGTCCATTATAACAGGAGAGTGAAGTAAATAAGACATTATGTCCATTATAACAGGAGAGTGAAGTAAATAAGACATGCTGTCCATTATAACAGGAGAGTGAAGTAAATAAGAAATCATGTCCATTATAACAGGAGAGTGAAGTCAATAAGAAATTATGTCCATTATAACAGGAGAGTAAGGAGACAGAATATACAGAAACAAGCTCCAATCAAGTGATTGGTTCTAATGTGGCCATCCCGGATCATGAATTATTTGGCATCATAACACTCGTTTTGCATTAGACCTTACGCCTCGGTGCGTCGGTGCATTCAGACTCTGCCATTCACTCCCCCTCTTGTTGTTAGTTAACTCTCCTGGCGCTTTCTGATGAGACTGTGTGTTGTGGTGAATATAGGTCAATATATGTGGTGTGTGTGTGTGGTGGGTCGCGGCACGTTGTGTGTGTGCATGCGTGTGTGTGGTGGGGGCGCGGAACGATTTGTGTGTGTGAAACACGTATAGTAGCAGGACAGTGTGTGACACACTTCTCTTAATACAACGTTCACCAAGTTGAACATTTCAGTTAGCTGATGAACTGTATCTCTGCTGCTTCCTGATTCTAACTATACATAATACCTCTGTTCTGCTCCCTGATTCTAACTATACATAATACCTCTGTTCTGCTCCCTGATTCTAACTATACATAATACCTCTGTTCTGCTCCCTGATTCTTACTATACATAATACATCTGTTCTGCTCCCTGATTCTAACTACACATAATACATCTGTTCTGCTCCCTGATTCTTACTATACATAATACATCTGTTCTGCTCCCTGATTCTTACTATACATAATACCTCTGTTCTGCTCCCTGATTCTAACTATACATAATACATCTGTTCTGCTCCCTGATTCTAACTACACATAATACATCTGTTCTGCTCCCTGATTCTAACTATACATTATACATCTGTCCTGCTCCCTGATTCTAACTATACATAATACCTCTGTCCTGCTCCCTGATTCTAACTATACATAATACCTCTGTTCTGCTCCCTGATTCTAACTATACATAATACATCTGTTCTGCTCCCTGATTCTAACTATACATAATACCTCTGTTCTGCTCCCTGATTCTTACTATACATAATACCTCTGTTCTGCTCCCTGATTCTTGCTATACATAATACCTCTGTTCTGCTCCCTGATTCTAACTATACATAACACCTCTGTTCTGCTCCCTGATTCTAACTATACATAATACCTCTGTTCTGCTCCCTGATTCTTACTATACATAATACCTCTGTTCTGCTCCCTGATTCTTACTATACATAATACATCTGTTCTGCTCCCTGATTCTTACTATACATAATACATCTGTTCTGCTCCCTGATTCTAACTACACATAATACATCTGTTCTGCTCCCTGATTCTTACTATACATAATACATCTGTTCTGCTCCCTGATTCTTACTATACATAATACATCTGTTCTGCTCCCTGATTCTAACTATACATAATACATCTGTCCTGCTCCCTGATTCTTACTATACATAATACCTCTGTTCTGCTCCCTGATTCTAACTATACATAATACCTCTGTTCTGCTCCCTGATTCTTACTACACATAATACCTCTGTTCTGCTCCCTGATTCTAACTATACATAATACATCTGTTCTGCTCCCTGATTCTTACTATACATAATACCTCTGTCCTGCTCCCTGATTCTAACTATACATAATACCTCTGTTCTGCTCCCTGATTCTTACTACACATAATACCTCTGTTCTGCTCCCTGATTCTAACTATACATAATACATCTGTCCTGCTCCCTGATTCTAACTATACATAATACATCTGTTCTGCTCCCTGATTCTAACTATACATAATACCTCTGTTCTGCTCCCTGATTCTTACTACACATAATACCTCTGTTCTGCTCCCTGATTCTAACTATACATAATACATCTGTTCTGCTCCCTGATTCTTACTATACATAATACCTCTGTTCTGCTCCCTGATTCTAACTACACATAATACAGGGCCTAATTGTAAATAGAGCTGAACATTTAATTAAACCCAACAATACAGGACAGTAAATTGTTGAATCTTCCCCCTCTTTTGTCGGCTGAAAGTGTTCCATTGTGCAGCGGTAGACTAGCTCTTCCATACAAACCCTTTTAATATGTACAGGAATATACAGTGTTATGTCTCAGGAGAATGGGAGGGCTGGACATGCAAATAACACAGACCAACACACACACACACACACACACACACACACACACACACACACACACACACACACACACACACACACACACACACACACACACACGCACACACACACACACACACACACGCACACACACACACACACACACGCACACGCACACACCCTTGGCTGGCGCTAGTGAGGTGAGTTATTCATCATGGATGAGGCCTGTGTACTGAACACAGCATGGGTCCTGTCTATGAGGTAAACAGACTGCAATTAGGTAACATGCTTTTGCACTTTGAGGGCTGCTGCTCCGTCTTCCGCGATCCGTGGCAGTGTTTGTGTGTGTGTGTGTGTGTGTGTGTGTGTGTGTGTGTGTGTCCATGCGTGTGTGTGTGTCCATGCGTGTGTGTGTGCATGCGTGTCCATGCGTCTGTGTGTGTACATGCGTGTCTATGCGTGTGTGTGCATGTACATTCGTGAGTGTAGCATCAGGTATCCTAGAGGTTAAGAGCGTTGGGATAGTAACCGAAAGGTAGCTGGTTCGAATCCCTGAGCCGACTAGGTGAAAAATATGTTGATGTGCCCTTGAGCAAGGCACTTAACCCTAATTCCTCCTGTATGTCGCTCTAGACAAGAGAGTCTGCTAAAATTAAATGAGTGTGTGTGTGATTGCCCTGTGTGTGAGTTGAGGTGACAGGCTGCCGAACACTGATGGGTAAGCTGTGTGTGTGCTCATTGTTGGCCTCGCAGCCATGACTTTTACTGACAAATAAACTGTACACTATGAGCTTCTGAAGACTGGAACAACGCTGCTTTGCTAATGAATGAGTTATGCTACGACACTGACTGTATGTTATTCATAATGAGGGACACCAGGAGAAATCTGTCCTCTCTGAAAGGAAAATGGATGGCCCTCACTTCAGTCAAATATTTTTGGATCCCACACTCCCTGAATGCTTATAAACAAACAAGTGACCCTCCCCTATAGCCTCAATAATAATTAAAACATCAAGTGGATAGCAGAGAACACGTCTACTATTTAACCTCACTCCTACGACAAAATGGCCTTAGATTTGCCATTTTTGAAACTGTTCTTGGTTTATTTAACATTACATGGTAAAGTAGCTAGACAATTGTGGATTGGCAGACCACCGCATGACAAGATCTTCACCGTGCCTGAATCTATTGTTTTATTTTCTGTCTGAGAAAATAAACACATTTCATACAATTCTACGTTATTTTACATGACTGAATTTGAGAAAAATACATTTGTTTTTTTTTATTTGGGCAACTATCCTTTTCTAATTTATTCTGTTAAATTCCATGATATTGTTGTTACAAAATAGATGTGTGCTGACTGTGATTAGGGCATGGGAATTTTCTCAAATGGCAGGCTATAGCCAAAATAATAATACTAATGTAGCATAAATAATTCATTTTCATTCCTTCATAGGCTACCTGGCTTGCTCCTGACTGATTTAGAGTTAGTATGGTGTTTAATAGCCTGCTGAAATGTAAACTCAGCAAAAAAAAGAAACGTCCTCTCACTGCCAACTGCGTTTATTTTCAGCAAACTTAACATATGTAAATATTTGTATGAACATAACAAGATTCAACAACTGAGGCATAAACTGAACAAGTTCCACAGACATGAATAATGTGTCCCTGAACAAAGGGGGTTCAAAATCAAAAGTAACAGTCAGTATCTGGTCAGTATCTGGTCAGTATCTGGTGTGGCCACCAGCTGCATTAAGTACTGCAGTGGATCTCCTCCTCATGGACTACACCAGATTTGCCAGTTCTTGCTGTCAGATGTAACCCCACTCTTCCACCAAGGCACCTGCAAGTTCCCGGACATTTCTGGGCGGAATGGCCCTAGCCCTCACCCTCCGATCCAACAGGTCCCAGACGTGCTCAATGGGGTTGAGATCCGGGCTTTCGCTGGCCATGGCAGAACACTGACATTCCTGTCTTGCAGGAAATCACGCACAGAACGAGCAGTATGGCTGGTGTAATTGTCATGCTGGAGGGTCATGTCAGGATGAGCCTGCAGGAAGGATACCACATGAGGGAGGAGGATGTCTTCCTTGTAACGCACATCGTTGAGATTGCCTGCAATGACAACAAGCTCAGTCCGATGATGCTATGACACACCGCCCCAGACCATAACGGTCAATCCACCAGAGTACAGGCCTCCGTGTAACGCTCGTTCCTTCAACGATAAACCCGAATCCGAACACCACCCTTGGTGAGACAAACCGAGACTCATCAGTGAAGAGCACTTTTTGCCAGTCCTGTCTGGTCCAGCGACGATGGGCTTGTGCCCATAGGCGACGTTGTTGCCGGTGATGTCTGGTGAGGACCTGCCTTACAACAGGCCTACAAGCCCTCAGTCCAGCCTCTCTCAGCCTATTGCGGACAGTCTGAGCACTGATGGAGGGATTGTGCGTTCCTGCTGTAACTCGGGAAGTTGTTGTTGCCATCCTGTACCTGTCCCGCAGGTGTGATGTTCAGATGTACCGATCCTGTGCAGGTGTTGTTACACGTGGTCTGCCACTGCGAGGACAATCAGCTGTCCATCCTGTCTCCCTGTAGCGCTGTCTTAGGCGTCTCACAGTACGGACATTGCAATTTATTTCCCTGGCCACATCTGCAGTCCTCATGCCTCCTTGCAGCATGCCTAAGACATGTTCACGCAGATGAGCGGGGACCCTGGGCATCTTTCTTTTGGTGTTTTTCAGAGTCAGTAGAAAGGCCTCTTTAGTGTCCAAAGTTTTCATAACTGTGACCTTAATTGCCTACCGTTTGCAAGCTGTTAATGTCTTAACGACCGTTCCACAGGTGCGTGTTCATTAATTGTTCATGGTTCATTGAACAAGCATGGGTGTCACGCCCTGACCATAGAGAGCCCTTGTTTCTCTATGGTGTAGTAGGTCAGGGCGTGACGAGGGGGTGTCTATGTTGGTGTTTTGTTTTGGTTCCCAATTAGAGGCAGCTGGTAATCTTTGCCTCTAATTCGGGATCATATTTAAGTAGGGATTTTTCCCACCTGTGTTTGTGGGATATTATTTTGTGTTTGTGCATGTGCACCACGTATTCACGTTTCGTTGTTCGTTTATTGTTTTTGTTTTGCTTAAGTTTCACTTTATAATAAAGATGTGGAACTCTACGTACGCTGCGCCTTGGTCCAGTTCTTATGACAACCGTGACAGAATATCCCACCAAAAGAGCACCAAGCAGCGTATCCACGAGGTAAAGGAGTTTTGGACATGGGAAGAAGTGATGGGGGGATGCGAAACCCTTACTTGGAGACAAACGGAAGGTAATAATGGAGGACAGAGACGACGCCAGGGTTCGCGGCCACAGAAAGCCCAAGGACAACCCCAATAGTTTTTTTGGGGGGGGGGGGGGGGCACAGGCGGTGGCTGGCTGAGCCGCGGGAAGAGCCAGAGCACATGGAGCAGGCGATAGAGAGGTGGTCGGTCAACCCAAGGAGAGAGCCAGAACCCGTCTGGGAGTCGATGGAGCAGTGTAAAGAGGGATATCGGAGAATGACGTTGGCGAAGAGTAGGCTGCAGCGCAGGCGGGCTGAAGATTGGGTCATCAGTCCGGTGCCATCTGTGCCGGCTCCACGCACCAGATCTCCAGTGCGCCTTCCCAGCCTGGTACGTCATGTGCCTGCTCCCTGCACTCGCCCTGAAGAGCCAGAGACCGTCAGGGAGGCAAAGGGGGAAGTTGGGAGAGAGAGAGAGATGTTGTGCAAGTGTGTTCTGCTCAACATCCGACCAGAGGATCAGGTTAGCAGTCTGGTGCAACCTGTGCCGGCTCCACGGTTCTAGCCTCCAGTGCGCCTCCCCAGTCCGGTACGTCCTGTGTCTCCTCCTCGCACTCGCCCTGAAGTGCGTGTTCCCAGTCCGGTACGTCCTGCTTCTCCTCCTAGCACTCGCCCTGAAGAGCGTACCTCCAGTCCGGTGCAACCTGTGTCGGCTCCACGCATCAGGCCTCCAGTGCGCCTCCCCAGTCCGGTACGTCCTGTGCCTGCTCCCCGCACTCACCCTGAAGTGCGTGTCACCGGTCCGGTGCCACCTGTACCGGCTCCACACACTAGGCCTCCAGTGCGCATTCACAGTCCAGAGCTTCCGGCGACGGTTCCCAGTCCAGAGCTTCCGGCGACGGTTCCCAGTCCAGAGCTTCCGGCGTCGGTTCCCAGTCCAGAGCTTCCGGGGACGGTTCCCAGTCCAGAGCTACCGGCGACGGTTCCCAGTCCAGAGCTTCCGGCGATGATTCACAGTCCGGAACCTCCTGCAACGGTCCACAGTCCGGAACCTCCTGCGACGGTCCCCAGTCCGGAACCTCCCGCGACAGTCCACGGTCCGGAACCTCCTTCGACGGTCCACGGTCCGGAACCTCCTTCGACGGTCCCGGTCTGGAACCTCCAGCGATGGGCAACGGTCCAGCAACGCCTGAGCCGCCCTCCTGTCCAGCGCCGCCTGAGCCGCCCTCCTGTCCTGAGCCGCCCTCCTGTCCTGAGCCGCCCTCCTGTCCTGAGCCGCCCTCCTGTCCTGAGTCGCCCGTCTGTCCTGAGCCGCCCATCTGTCCGGAGCCGCCTGAGCCGTCCGTCAGCCAGGAGCTGCCAGAGCCGTCCGTCAGCCAGGAGCTGCCCTTCAGTCCGGAGCCGCCCTTCAGTCCGGAGCCGCCCTCAGTCCGTCAGCCAGGAGCTGCCAGAGCCGTCCGTCAGCCAGGAGCTGCCAGAGCCGTCCGTCAGCCAGGAGCTGCAAGAGCCGTCCGTCAGCCAGGAGCTGCAAGAGCCGTCCGTCAGCCAGGAGCTGCCAGAGCCGTCCGTCAGCCAGGAGCTGCCCTTCAGTCCGGAGCCGCCCCTCAGTCCGGAGCCGCCCCTCAGTCCGGAGCCGCCCCTCAGTCCGGAGCCGCCCTCAGTCCAGTGGGGCCATTTATTAGGGTCCCCAGTCCAAGGTCGGTGGCGAGGGTCGCCGCTCTAAAGATGCCACTGAAGCGGACTAAGACTATGTTGGAGTGGGGTCCACGCCCGCGCCAGAGCCGCCACCGCGGACAGATGCCCACCCAGACCCTCACCTATAGGTTCAGGTTTTGCGGGGGGGGGGGGTACTGTCACGTTCTGACCTTGGTTCTTTTGTTATTTCTTTGTTTTAGTATGGTCAGGGCGTGAGTTGGGTGGGTCATCTTTGTTCGTTTTTCTATGTTGGTTTTTGCATTTGGCCTGGTATGATTCTCAATCAGAGGCAGGTGTCGTTAGTTGTCTCTGATTGAGACTCATACTTAGGTAGCCTTTTTCCACCTGTGCTTCGTGGGTGTTTATTTTCTGTGTCTGTGTGTTCCACATGGAACTGTTTCGGTTGGTTATTTCACGTGTCGTTTATTGTTTTGTTTCAGTGTTCGATTGTTTTAATAAAGAGCGTGAACACGTAACACGCTGCGCATTTGTCGTCCGATCCTTACTTCTCCTCCTCGTCTGAGGAGGAGGAAGACAGCCGTTACAGTAGGTCTATGTTTTAAGACATTTTCTTTAACAAAAGCCACAACATATTCCCCAATCAATTCGAGCCCTGGTTTTAAATTAACACACCAAACCCTTCACTGACCCTGAGATATTTAAAGAGTGCATGGTGACTGAAGGAATTGGCTGACACAATCTATGGATAGTAGACTATAATATCATCTGTCAAACTGGTACAGGCCTACCTCTTTTTTCTTAAATATGAAGAAATATTCTCCAACACAAAGCGCTCTTGTTGTTAGTAGCCTAAAGTCATTTTCATTTGAAGACCGTTTAAATGAATTAGACCTTCTCGAATTAGTCTACTTTCACGACACGTGCTCTGTCCATCTCCACAGCTGCCGCTTCATAGTGATGTAAGTTATGGAAATTACTCAAATAGGGCTTATTGTGAGGTCAATAACTCGGATAAATAGCTTCATTATGGGCAATGAAACATATATATTTTTTATTAAAATCAATTCTAGCAGTAGCAAGCTTACCTCCGGTCCTCCTTCTCATCTTGGCATTCTCCCTGTCAAACTGAACAGGACATCAGTATAGCCTATAGTCATTCTCCCTGTCAAACTGAACAGGACATCAGTATAGTCTATAGTCACTCTCCCTGTCAAACTGAACAGGACATCAGTATAGCCTATAGTCACTCTCCCTGTCAAACTGAACAGGACATCAGTATAGTCTATAGTCACTCTCCCTGTCAAACTGAACAGGACATCAGTATAGCCTATAGTCACTCTCCCTGTCAAACTGAACAGGACATCAGTATAGTCTATAGTCACTCTCCCTGTCAAACTGAACAGGACATCAGTATAGCCTATAGTCACTCGCCCTGTCAAACTGAACAGGACATCAGTATAGTCTATAGTCACTCTCCCTGTCAAACTGAACAGGACATCAGTATAGCCTATAGTCACTCTCCCTGTCAAACTGAACAGGACATCAGTATAGTCTATAGTCACTCTCCCTGTCAAACTGAACAGGACATCAGTATAGTCTATAGTCACTCTCCCTGTCAAACTGAACAGGACATCAGTATAGTCTATAGTCACTCTCCCTGTCAAACTGAACAGGACATCAGTATAGTCTATAGTCACTCTCCCTGTCAAACTGAACAGGACATCAGTATAGTCTATAGTCACTCTCCCTGTCAAACTGAACAGGACATTGGTATAGTCTATAGTCACTCTCCCTGTCAAACTGAACAGGACATCAGTATAGTCTATAGTCACTCTCCCTGTCAAACTGAACAGGACATCAGTATAGTCTATAGTCACTCTCCCTGTCAAACTGAACAGGACATCAGTATAGTCTATAGTCACTCTCCCTGTCAAACTGAACAAGACATCAGTATAGTCTATAGTCACTCTCCCTGTCAAACTGAACAGGACATCAGTATAGTCTATAGTCACTCTCCCTGTCAAACTGAACAGGACATCAGTATAGTCTATAGTCACTCTCCCTGTCAAACTGAACAGGACATCAGTATAGTCTATAGTCACTCTCCCTGTCAAACTGAACAAGACATCAGTATAGTCTATAGTCACTCTCCCTGTCAAACTGAACAGGACATCAGTATAGTCTATAGTCACTCTCCCTGTCAAACTGAACAGGACATCAGTATAGTCTATAGTCACTCTCCCTGTCAAACTGAACAGGACATCAGTATAGTCTATAGTCACTCTCCCTGTCAAACTGAACAGGACATTGGTATAGTCTATAGTCACTCTCCCTGTCAAACTGAACAGGACATCAGTATAGTCTATAGTCACTCTCCCTGTCAAACTGAACATGCCATCAGTATAGTCTATAGTCACTCTCCCTGTCAAACTGAACAGGACATCAGTATAGTCTATAGTCACTCTCCCTGTCAAACTGAACAGGACATCAGTATAGTCTATAGTCACTCTCCCTGTCAAACTGAACAGGACATCAGTATAGTCTATAGTCACTCTCCCTGTCAAACTGAACAAGACATCAGTATAGTCTATAGTCACTCTCCCTGTCAAACTGAACAGGACATCAGTATTGCCTATAGTCACTCTCCCTGTCAAACTGAACAGGACCTCTGCCCTCTGCTTCACAGTCCCTCTTTCATTTCCTTATGTTACAACACTGCTGCCCTCTGCTTCACAGTCCCTCTTTCATTTCCTTATGCTACAACACTGCTGCCCTCTGCTTCACAGTCCCTCTTTCATTTCCTTATGTTACAACACTGCTGCCCTCTGCTTCACAGTCCCTCTTTCATTTCCTTATGCTACAACACTGCTGCCCTCTGCTTCACAGTCCCTCTTTCATTTCCTTATGCTACAACACTGCTGCCCTCTGCTTCACAGTCCCTCTTTAATTTCCTTATGCTACAACACTGCTGCCCTCTGCTTCACAGTTCCTCTTTCATTTCCTTATGCTACAACACTGCTGCCCTCTGCTTCACAGTCCCTCTTTCATTTCCTTATGCTACAACACTGCTGCCCTCTGCTTCACAGTTCCTCTTTCATTTCCTTATGCTACAACACTGCTGCCCTCTGCTTCACAGTTCCTCTTTCATTTCCTTATGCTACAACACTGCTGCCCTCTGCTTCACAGTCCCTCTTTCATTTCCTTATGCTACAACACTGCTGCCCTCTGCTTCACAGTCCCTCTTTCATTTCCTTATGCTACAACACTGCTGCCCTCTGCTTCACAGTTCCTCTTTCATTTCCATATGCTACAACACTGCTGCCCTCTGCTTCACAGTTCCCCTTTTAACTACTCTTTGTCCTTTATTTGTTCAAATTTGCCCCCTATAAAATAAAATATATATTGTAATTAGAGCTGAGTGGGCAAAAGATAGAAAAAAAGTTAGTTCTCTCTCTCTCTCTCTCTCTCTCTCAAGCTAGGGGTTTAGTGCCATCGCAGATTCATTTCTTATTTTTATTGAGATATGGTAGTTGCTGTGTGACTGAATGGTAGTAATGCCATGTACTGTATCTGTTGTCGTGGCATCATCACATTAAAAGGCCTTCTCAGATGCAGGGCACTGCACATCTGTAAATATGCAGCTGCATCATTAGGCACTTATGAGTGCTTTTGCATGACTGGGCAACACAAGTAAAACTACCCCACTGGGACGGGGGTAGGAGAGGAGGATTGGTGAATGTGTTCATGTGTGCAGGAGCGAGACTGTTTGTGTTGTTTATTTGTGTTTGTGCATCTTTGTGTATGTAAGTGTGTGTGTAAGTGTGTGTGTGTGTGAATGTGTATGAACTTGAGACAGATAATTCCACAGCTATTGTAACACACCAGCTACCTTTCACAGACAGTGCACAAGAACTAGTTCTGTAGTTGATTTACACGCTCAATATCCCTCCTCCTTTCAAGAACTAGTTCTGAAGTTGACTTACACGCTCAGTATCCCTCCTCCTTTCAATAACTAGTTCGGTAGTTGATGCTCAGTATCCCTCCTCCTTTTTTCTCCTACCTCTCACTCATGTACATTGACATGTTTACACATACAGATTTGTGTGTGTGTACGTGTTTGTGTATATGTTACGTGCGTGTGTGTGTGTGTGTGTGTGTGTGTGTGTGTGTGTGTGTGTGTGTGTGTGTGTGTGTGTGTGTGTGTGTGTGTGTGTGTGTGTGTGTGTGCGTGTGTGTGTGTGTGTGTGTGTGTGTGTGTATGTTAGGCCTGGCAGACTGAAGAGGGACTAATGATGCGGTTGAGTGCTACCAGGTTGTCATTAGCCCAGCATCTGTTCTCATCACACTCCATTATGCGTCTGCATGGACACACACACACACACACACACACACACACACACACAGGCATTATGCGTCCGCATGGGCGACGCGGCCCCGCCGACACAATGAGTGCGTCTCTCCTAATAGTCTGAAGGGCCTTCTTTTTCCTGTCTCCTCTCCTCTTCATGTACACTCATTTCAAATCTTTGAACAGATGAAAGAAACCTACCTGGAATTGACCTACCTGACGATACCTACTTGGAACGTTCTTCCACCTGTCTAGTTCTTCCCCATCTGTGCTGCAGAGGAAGGAAAGGAGAGAAAGCCACTTTAGACTACTGAGATGCACCCAGCATGGTCAGAAGTTTTGCATTCAGTCCCTAAGTTATGTGGTCTGAAACAGAGGTCACCATGATGGCATAATTTCCTGTTTACCCTTCAGTTAATGGTCAGTTATGTCCCAGTGTGCTTTCAGTAGGCATCAAATCATGTCCTTGGACTGCTGTCCATTGGATTTAGGAGACAGACAGAGTGGTATTGACTTGAGCCCTGACCTTACCCAACGCTACAGTATCCCATTCATTTTGGTTTCTTGGAAGTTCACGGCGTGCTCTCATTAAAATTGATTATGGGTAATGTTCTCCTCTGTTATGACATTTTCTGGAAAAACAACGTTCGTTCTCTTTAATTACCGGTTCACCGTTTAACTAACAATAAGTGCTCTGTCAATGTGTTTTATGTTTTATTATAAATATGTATTTATTATTTATTTAATCATAACTGCTCTCATAACTGCTCATAAATGTATCTTTTATCTCTTTTATTGTGTCCAATGATGGCTCATAGATCTGTTGTTTTCCAGGGTACTATACTCTAACCAGATATTACAGATAGTTTTCCAGGATACCATACTCTAGCCAGATATTACAGATGGTTTTCCAGGATACTGTACTCTAGCCAGATATTATAGATTGTTTTCCAGGGTACTATACTCTAGCCAGATATCACAGATTGTTTTCCAGGATACTATACTCTAGCCAGATATTACAGATTGTTTTCCAGGGTACTATACTCTAGCCAGATATTACAGATTGTTTTCCAGGATACTATACTCTAGCCAGATATTACATATTGTTTTCCAGGGTACTATACTCTAGCCAGATATTACAGATTGTTTTCCAGGATACTATACTCTAGCCAGATATTACAGATTGTTTTCCAGGGTACTATACTCTAGCCAGATATTACAGATTGTTTTCCAGGATACTATACTCTAGCCAGATATTACATATTGTTTTCCAGGGTACTATACTCTAGCCAGATATCACAGATTGTTTTCCAGGATACTATACTCTAGCCAGATATTACAGATTGTTTTCGAGGATACTATACTCTAGCCAGATATTACAGATTGTTTTCCAGGATACTATACTCTAGACAGATATTACAGATTGTTTTCCAGGATACTATAATCTAGCCAGATATTACAGATTGTTTTCGAGGATACTATACTCTAGCCAGATATTACAGATTGTTTTCCAGGATACTATAATCTAGCCAGATATTACAGATTGTTTTCGAGGATACTATACTCTAGCCAGATATTACAGGTTGTTTTCCAGGGTACTATACTCTAGCCAGATATTACAGATAGTTTTCCAGGGTACTATACTCTAGCCAGATATTACAGATTGTTTTCCAGGATACTATAATCTAGCCAGATATTACAGATTGTTTTCGAGGATACTATACTCTAGCCAGATATTACAGATTGTTTTCCAGGATACTATACTCTAGCCAGATATTACAGATTGTTTTCCAGGATACTATACTCTAGCCAGATATTACAGATTGTTTTCCAGGATACTATACTCTAGCCAGATATTACAGATTGTTTTCCAGGATACTATACTATAGCCAGATATTACAGATTGTTTTCCAGGATACTATACTCTAGCCAGATATTACAGGTTGTTTTCCAGGGTACTATACTCTAGCCAGATATTACATATTGTTTTCCAGGGTACTATACTCTAGCCATATATTACAGATTGTTTTCCAGGATACTATAATCTAGCCAGATATTACATATTGTTTTCCAGGATACTATACTCTAGCCAGATATTACAGATTGTTTTCCAGGGTACTATACTCTAGCCAGATATGACAGATTTCTTTCCAAGGTACTATACTCTAGCCAGATATTACAGATAGTTTTTCAGGGTACTATACTCTAGCCAGATATTACAGATTGTTTTTCAGGGTACTGTACTCTAGCCAGATATTACAGATTGTTTTTCAGGGTACTATACTCTAGCCAGATATTACAGATTGTTTTTCAGGGTACTATACTCTAGCCAGATATTACAGATAGTTTTTCAGGGTACTATAATCTAGCCAGATATTACAGATTGTTTTCGAGGATACTATACTCTAGCCAGATATTACAGATTGTTTTCCAGGATACTACACTGCTCAAAAAAATAAAGGGAACACTAAAATAACACATCCTAGATCTGAATGAATGAACTATTCTTATTAAATACTTTTTTCTTTACATAGTTGAATGTGCTGACAACAAAATCACACAAAAATTATCAATGGAAATCAAATGTATCAACCCATGGAGGTCTGGATTTGGAGTCACACTCAAAATTAAAGTGGAAAACCACACTACAGGCTGATCCAACTTTGATGTAATGTCCTTAAAACAAGTCAAAATGAGGCTCAGTAGTGTGTGTGGCCTCCACGTGCCTGTATGACCTCCCTACAACGCCTGGGCATGCTCCTGATGAGGTGGCACATGGTCTCCTGAGGGATCTCCTCCCAGACCTGGACTAAAGCATCTGCCAACTCCTGGACAGTCTGTGGTGCAACGTGGCGTTGGTGGATGGAGCGAGACATGATGTCCCAGATGTGCTCAATTGGATTCAGGTCTGGGGAACGGGCGGGCCAGTCCATAGCATCAATGCCTTCCTCTTGCAGGAACTGCTGACACACTCCAGCCACATGAGGTCTAGCATTGTCTTACATTAGGAGGAACCCAGGGCCAACCGCACCAGCATATGGTCCCACAAGGGGTCTGAGGATCTCATCTCGGTACCTAATGGCAGTCAGGCTACCTCTGGCGAGCCCATGGAGGGCTGTGCGGCCCCACAAAGAAATGCCACCCCACACCATGACTGCCCCACCGCCAAACCGGTCATGCTGGAGGATGTTGCAGGCAGCAGAACGTTCTCCACGGCGTCTCCAGACTGTCACATCTGTCACATGTGCTCAGTGTGAACCTGCTTTCATCTGTGAAGAGCCCAGGGTGCCAGTGGCGAATTTGCCAATCTTGGTGTTCTCTAGCAAATGCCAAACGTCCTGCACGGTGTTGGGCTGTAAGCACAACCCCCACCTGTGGACGTCGGGCCCTCATACCACCCTCATGGAGTCTGTTTCTGACCGTTTGAGCAGACACATGCACATTTGTGGCCTGCTGGAGGTCATTTTGCAAGGCTCTGGCAGTGCTCCTCCTGCTCCTTCTTGCACAAAGGTGGAGGTAGCGGTCCTGCTGCTGGGTTGTTGCCCTCCTACGGCCTCCTCCACGTCTCCTGATGTACTGGCCTGTCTCCTGGTAGCGCCTCCATGCTCTGGACACTACGCTGACAGACACAGCAAACCTTCTTGCCACAGCTCGCATTGATGTGCCATCCTGGATGAACTGCACTACCTGAGCCACTTGTGTGGGTTGTAGACTCCGTCTCATGCTACCACTAGAGTGAAAGCACCGCCAGCATTCAAAAGTGACCAAAACATCAGCCAGGAAGCATAGGAACTGAGAAGTGGTCTGTGGTCACCACCTGCAGAACCACTCCTTTATTGGGGGTGTCTTGCTAATTGCCTATAATTTCCACCTGTTGTCTATTCCATTTGCACAACAGCATGTAAAATTTATTGTCAATCAGTGTTGCTTCCTAAAGTGGACAGTTTGATTTCACAGAAGTGTGATTGACTTGGAGTTACATTGTGTTGTTTAAGTGTTCCCTTTATTTTTTTGAGCAGTGTATAATCGAGCGAGATATTACAGATTGTTTTCCAGGGTACTATACTCTAGCCAGATATTACAGTTCTATATCACATACACTATCATGTACAGACTCCATTGATATCAGCCTCCTTTCAAAGGCTTTTTTGTATGAAACAGAATTACTTGGAGCATTTCTGGCAGTTTTTCTGTCCCTCCCTTTTCCCTCCACTATAATAGATGACCCAATCACCTTCTCTTATCTCGATCAGTCATCCTTGTCATCTGCCTCAGTGTGTGTGTGTGTGTGCGTGTGTGTGTACGTGTGTATGTGCTGTGCGTGTGTGTGTGCGTGTGTGTGTACGTGTGTATGTGCGTGTGCGTGTGTGTGTGTGTGTGTCTGTATGCAAGTGTGTGTGGGAAGAGATCTTTATGACTTGATGGCACCGGCGGAGTCCAAAGTGCAGCACTTTTGTGTCTGTGTGTTTTTGTGTCTGAATGTGTGTGTGTGTGTGTGTGTGTGTGTGTGTGTGTGTGTGTGTGTGTGTGTGTGTGTGTGTGTGTGTGTGTGTGTGTGTGTATGAGTGTGTGTGTGTGTGTGTGTGTGTGTGTGTGTCTGAATGTGTGTGTATGAGTGTGAGTGTGAGTGTGTGTGTGTGTGTGTGTGTGTGTGTGTGTGTGTGTGTGTGTGTGTGTGTGTGTGTGTGTGTGTGTGTGTGTGTGTGTGTGTGTGTGTGTGTGTCTGCTCATCATTAACCCAGAACTATGAAACAGTTATAACTGCAGACTGCTCTCTATATCTTCACACAGAAGGACTACAGTTGGTTAAATTCAGTTCAATCTAATTCAATTAAAATACACTGAGTATACCGAACATTAAGAACACCTTCCTAATATTGAGTTGCACACCCCCATTTTTTTGCACCCCCCCCCCCCCGCCCTCAGAACAGCCTCAATTCGTCGGGGCATGGACTCTACAAGGTGTCGAAAGCGTTCCACAGGGATGCTGGCCCATGTTGACTCCAATGCTTCCCACAGTTGTCAACTTGGCTGGATGGCCTTCGGGTGGTGGACCGTTCTTGATACACACAGGAAACTGTTGAGCGTGAAAAACCCAGCATTGTTGCAGTTCTTGACACAAACCGGTGAGCCTGGCACCTAGTACCATACCTCATTGAATGGCACTTAAATATTTTGTCTTGCCAATTCACCCTCTGAATGGCACACATACACAATCCATGTTTCAATGGTCTCAAGGCTTAAAAATACTTTAACTTGTCTCCTCCCCTTCATCTACACTGATTGAAGAGATTTAACAAGTGACATCAATAAGGGATCATAGCTTTCACCTGGATTCACCTGGTCAGTCTATGTCATGGAAAGAGCAGGTGTTCCTAATGTTTTGTATACTCAGTGTAAAGGAGAACTTCTGTGGTTATAGTTGTAAATCATGAGGTGCGCTTTGATCAAGGGATGAAATACCATAGAACAAAAAGTAGCTGATGTTGGATAGTAAACAATGCCTTTGTAATAATGGCTGGAACGGAGTAAATGGAATGGTATCAAACACATTGAAACCATGCCTTTATGTATTTGATACCATTCCACTGGTTCCGCTCCAGCCATTACCACAAGCCTGTCCTCCCCAATCAAGGTGTCACCAACCTCCTGTGCTTTGTGCAACCAAACTTTCAGAAGTAATCAAGGCACTCTCATGTAGTGGAAAAATGAAAGCCTTTATTGTTTACAACTTATGCTTGGAAAGAATAATAAATGCACCGACGCGTTGCGGCTAAAACAGCCTTTATCAGGTGAATTATAACATTTTAACGTGCAAAATGAAACTTTTGGGGCGACCCGACCAAATTCACATAGAAATGTAAGTTATAGATCGGTCATTCTCATTGAAAGCAAGTATAAGAATTGGTAGATCTGTTCTATGTGCCCTATTTCTATGCGTCCTAGTCTTAAATGTAGTTTTTTCTGTTTTTTACTTTCAGGTTTTGTACACCAGCTTCAAACATATTTTTGGTTATGAAAACTATATTTCCCAGCGGTTTAGATGGTACAATGATTCTCTACACTACTCTTGTTTGTTTTGTCACATAAACTTAAATTAGGCAAACTATTCACATTCTTGTAACCAGGAAATTGAAGAACAATTTCTGCATAGTGCATCTTTAAACATACAATTATT
This sequence comes from Salvelinus fontinalis, assembly GCF_029448725.1. Taxonomy (NCBI): domain Eukaryota; kingdom Metazoa; phylum Chordata; class Actinopteri; order Salmoniformes; family Salmonidae; genus Salvelinus; species Salvelinus fontinalis. The sequence continues at coordinate 54,916 of NW_026601173.1, forward strand.
TTTTTAAAGCTATGGAGCTTTTTCTTCTTGAGGTAGCATACCGCCAGCAGCATACCACCCTGCATACCACTGCTGGCTTGCTTCTGAAGCTAAGCAGGGTTGGTCCTGGTCAGTCCCTGGATGGGAGACCAGATGCTGCTGGAAGTGGTGTTGGAGGGCCAGTAGGAGGCACTCTTTCCTCTGGTCTAAAAAATATCCCAATGCCCCAGGGCAGTGATTGGGGACACTGCCCTGTGTAGGGTGCCGTCTTTCGGATGGGACGTTAAAACGGGTGTCCTGACTCTCTGAGGTCATTAAAGATCCCATGGCACTTATCGTAAGAGTAGGGGTGTTAACCCCGGTGTCCTGGCTAAATTCCCAATCTGGCCCTCAAACCATCATGGTCACCTAATAATCCCCAGTTTACAATTGGCTCATTCATCCCCCTCCTCTTCCCTGTAACTATTCCCCAGGTCGTTGCTGCAAATGAGAACGTGTTCTCAGTCAACTTACCTGGTAAAATAACGGTAAAATAAATAAAAATAAAATAAATAAAAGGTAGGAAGATGGAGAGGACATGCAGTATTCTCTCTTAAAGCTAGGGGGCAGCAGACGAACAGCAGGGGTATCTACAGTCGTACTGAAGATTAACCTACAGTAGATAGAGAGATCACCTATTAACTTACTGTAGATAGAGAGATCACCTATGAATCTACTGTAGATAGAGAGATCATCTATTAATCTACTGTAGATAGAGAGATCACCTATTAACCTACTGTAGATAGAGAGGTCGCCTATTAACCTACTGTAGATAGAGAGATATCATATTAACCTACTGTAGATAGAGAGATCACCTATGAATCTACTGTAGATAGAGAGATCATCTATTAATCTACTGTAGATAGAGAGATCACCTATTAATCTACTGTAGATAGAGATATATATATATCCTATTAGCCTACTGTAGATAGAGCGAGAGATATCCTATTATCCTACTGTAGATAGAGAGGGAGATATATCCTATTAGCCTACTGTAGATAGAATGAGAGATATCCTATTAGCCTACTGTAGATAGAGGGAGATATATCCTATTAGCCTACTGTAGATAGAGAGGGAGATATATCCTATTAGCCTACTATAGATATATAGAGAGAGATCACCTATTAGTCTACTGTAGATAGAGAGGGAGTGATATCCTATTAGCCTACTGTAGATATATATAGAGAGATATCCTATTAGCATACTGTAGATAAGGAGAGGGAGAGATCTCTCTCTCTCTCTCTCTCTCACACACACACACACACACACACACACACACACACACACACACACACACACACACACACACACACACACACACACACACACACACACACACACACACACACACACACACCTCGCTCTCTCCATCAGTTGGCTGGACTGTGATAATCGCTGGGCAGCTGTGTTAGAGGGCGATGATGTGGAGCAGTTTTACACACCATTACTAATAATCCAGAGGACACATGTGCTGCAGAACCACTATTTATTCATTTAGCCAATTGTGCCAAGGCTTCCATGACGAAGACCAAGCCGTGTGTGATGTGATGTGTGTTTGTGTTCATGAGGGCTACAGAGAATCAGTGTAGTGGGAGAGATACACATGTCCTCTGTTTGCTGCTATCCCCCCTCCTCTTGTCCTGTCCTGACTAAACTCACTCCCCTGTCAACTCTTTCAGCAAGGTGTGTGTGCGCATGTGTGTGTGCTTGCGCGTGTGTGTGTCCGTGCACATGTGTGCGAGTGTGTGTGTGTGTATGTCTGTGTGTTCCCTTCAGCGCCCATATGATCTCAGGTTTACAGTATTATGTCTCACCATGAGGAAAGACCTTTAAGACCTGACTACTTTACTCTCACCCCCCCATCAACACCGAACACCAGCTAGAGTAGTAGTCTAGATGTCCTTCCTCTCTCCTCCTTCCCCATTTCTCTCCACTTTCCCCCCTCCCTCTCTCCCTCTCTCCCTCGCTGTGTTTGTGTGGACCAGATGCCAGTGTTGGGTAAGCTGCCTCTGGAGGCTCCCAGTAGCATATTGGTTTATAATTAATGAAATTAGAGGCATTATCTGTTTTGAAGATTCAAGCCCTGCATGCAAGGCTGTCTGTTGAAGACAGAGGAGGAATGGAAACAGGTAGACTGAACTGAAAGAGAGCAGCGGTGCAGATCAGAAATGAGCAAGAGCTGGGAGCTTGGACTGTTAATGGCCTTCAGTATAGTTAGTATGGGTCCAATTGGAACTGTTGTCTTCAGTAGGAGGGTGGTCTCTACTATATTTATAGTTGGTTACTGGACAGTTGTCTTCAGTGGGAAGGTGGTCTCTACTATATTTATAGTTGGTTACTGGACAGTTGTCTTCAGTAGGAAGGTGGTCTCTACTATATTTATAGTTGGTTACTGGACAGTTGTCTCCAGTAGGAAGGTGGTCTCTACTATATTTATAGTTGGTTACTGGACAGTTGTCTCCAGTAGGAAGGTGGTCTCTACTATATTTATAGTTGGTTACTGGACAGTTGTCTCCAGTAGGAAGGTGGTCTCTACTATATTTATAGTTGGTTACTGGACAGTTGTCTCCAGTAGGAAGGTGGTCTCTACTATACTTATAGTTGGTTACTGGACAGTTGTCTCCAGTAGGAAGGTGGTCTCTACTATATTTATAGTTGGTTACTGGACAGTTGTCTCCAGTAGGAAGGTGGTCTCTACTATATGTATAGTTGGTTACTGGACAGTTGTCTCCAGTAGGAAGGTGGTCTCTACTATATTTATAGTTGGTTACTGGACAGTTGTCTTCAGTAGGAAGGTGGTCTCTACTATATTTATAGTTGGTTAATGCACAGTTGTCTCCAGTAGGAAGGTGGTCTCTACTAGATTTATAGTTGGTTACTGGACAGTTGTCTCCAGTAGGAAGGTGGTCTCTACTATATTTATAGTTGGTTACTGGACAGTTGTCTCCAGTAGGAAGGTGGTCTCTACTATATTTATAGTTGGTTACTGGACAGTTGTCTCCAGTAGGAAGGTGGTCTCTACTATATTTATAGTTGGTTACTGGACAGTTGTCTCCAGTAGGAAGGTGGTCTCTACTATATTTATAGTTGGTTAATGGACAGTTGTCTCCAGTAGGAAGGTGGTCTCTACTATATTTATAGTTGGTTAATGGACAGTTGTCTCCAGTAGGAAGGTGGTCTCTACTATATTTATAGTTGGTTAATGGACAGTTGTCTTCAGTAGGAAGGTGGTCTCTACTATATTTATAGTTGGTTACTGGACAGTTGTCTTCAGTAGGAGGGTGCTATCTAATATTTATAGTTGGTTACTGGACAGTTGTCTTCAGTAGGAAGGTGGTCTCTACTATATTTATAGTTGGTTACTGGACAGTTGTCTCCAGTAGGAAGGTGGTCTCTACTATATTTATAGTTGGTTACTGGACAGTTGTCTCCAGTAGGAAGGTGGTCTCTACTATATGTATAGTTGGTTACTGGACAGTTGTCTCCAGTAGGAAGGTGGTCTCTACTATATTTATAGTTGGTTACTGGACAGTTGTCTTCAGTAGGAAGGTGGTCTCTACTATATTTATAGTTGGTTACTGGACAGTTGTCTCCAGTAGGAAGGTGGTCTCTACTATATTTATAGTTGGTTACTGGACAGTTGTCTCCAGTAGGAAGGTGGTCTCTACTATATTTATAGTTGGTTACTGGACAGTTGTCTCCAGTGGGACGGTGGTCTCTACTATATTTATAGTTGGTTACTGGACAGTTGTCTTCAGTAGGAGGGTGCTATCTAATATTTATAGTTGGTTACTGGACAGTTGTCTCCAGTAGGAAGGTGGTCTCTACTATATTTATAGTTGGTTACTGGACAGTTGTCTCCAGTAGGAAGGTGGTTCCACAAGTGCTTGTGTGTGTGAGAGAGAATCAATTAACTCACGATCTCTGCACTCTGCATCTGTGACAAATGATGTGGTTCCAAATAAAGGATTGTAATGAGCATGTCAGTGAGGTGCAGGCTGCTCTCTCCTCCTCCTCTCTCCAGTTAGTTGCTCAGCTGCTGGAATTATTAGGCTAGGTAAATAAATATGGCACACATAATCCCATCCCCCCCGTCCCAGTTAGACGAGATTAGCTGACAGATACTGTACTGAGCCCCATCAATATACAGACCAAGGTCTGTCTGTCTCTGTCTGTCTGTCCGTCCATCTGTCTATCCTTCAACTCAACACAGAACAATCAAGTTTTACACACAATGTATATCTTATGTCCCGGAGTTTATGATAGAACATCAGAAAAGCATAGTGCTGACCTCATTGACATGGACATGGGGAGGGACACATTTAAATAAACAGTGCCATCTATTTAGTAGAGAGAGAGTGTTTATAATGAATTCACATCGCGGCAATAACCCACGGCTGGACATTCTCAGGGTACAGAGGAGAGATAGAGATAGATTATGCTCACACACACAAACGGATGGGTGGAAGACGTGTAGGGGGGAGACCAGGAAATGGAAGGCGTGGAGGGGGGAGACCAGGAAATGGAAGGCGTGGAGGGGGGAGACCAGGAAATGGAAGGCGTGGAGGGGGGAGACCAGGAAATGGAAGGTGTGGAGGAGGGAGACCAGGAAATGGAAAATGTGGAGGTGGGAGACCAGGAAATAGAAGGTGTGGAGGGGGGAGACTAGGAAATGGAAGGCGTGGAGTGGGGAATCCAGGAAATGGAAGGTGTGGAGGAGGGAGACCAGGAAATGGAAGGTGTGGAGGGGGGAGACCAGGAAATGGACTGAATGCAACTTGTCCCAAAAAAGAAAGAATATCAAGACATTCTGCACTCTCTTTCAATCTCTCTCCTCTCCTGTGTCAGTTTCATGTCTCTCTGCTCTCTCCTGTGTCAGTTTCATGTCTATACCAACCAAGGAAAGCCTATTTTAATACTCTGGGCCAGGCCTGGGCAGTTTGAGTTTCATCTAGCAGATGTATATTGTTTCTCTCTGTTTGGACGTTGGATGACATTATAAACAAGCGGGCGGTGCTGGGCTGTGGACGCTGAGCCACTAATTGGTCTAATTGTTAGCAGTTGTCTACAACTGGAGCTGGGCTGCAACACACACACACACGGTTTGTATTGCAGCATTGGAGCAGTGCTGTGATTACAGGTTTAAAGACTTCCTTTGTGTGTTTATGTCCCAGATAGGCTTCAAACGGCCATGATTAGATAAATGACAGATTTGGGGATGGGAAAGGGATTGGCATGAAGAGAGGGGAGACAGGAGATGTGATGGGACAGGAGAGGAGTAGAGCCAGAGTGAAGTATGTCCTTCTCTTTTCACTGAATTTTGTCCGACTCAACTGAGTGTTTCTCTCTTTCTTTTAGACACTCGTTTTCCATTCAGGATGTGCCAGTGATCTGTTTTATATTGAGATACAGAGGGGCAGCAGTTCTCTTCAGTGATTACATGGTTCTAAGGGATGGTACGTCAGAGAGGTTTAAGAGGGCAGTTGGTGTTATTTCCTGGGTTGGTCTCTAAAACCACATTCCCCAACACAGTATCACAACACAGTATCTCAACACAGTATCACAACACAGTATCTCAACACAGTATCACAACACAGTATCTCAACACAGTATCACAACACAGTATCTCAACACAGTATCACAACACAGTATCTCAACACAGTATCACAACACAGTATCACAACACAGTATCACAACACAGTATCTCAACACAGTATCACAACACAGTATCACAACACAGTATCACAACACAGTATCTCAACACATTATCACAACACAGTATCACAACACAGTATCACAACACAGTATCTCAACACAGTATCACAACACAGTATCTCAACACAGTATCACAACACAGTATCTCAACACAGTATCACAACACAGTATCACAACACAGTATCTCAACACAGTATCACAACACAGTATCACAACACAGTATCACAACACATTATCACAACACAGTATCTCAACACAGTATCACAACACAGTATCTCAACACAGTATCACAACACAGTATCTCAACACAGTATCACAACACAGTATCACAACACAGTATCTCAACACATTATCACAACACATTATCACAACACAGTATCACAACACAGTATCTCAACACAGTATCACAACACATTATCACAACACATTATCACAACACAGTATCACAACACAGTATCTCAACACAGTATCTCAACACAGTATCACAACACATTATCACAACACAGTATCTCAACACAGTATCACAACACATTATCACAACACATTATCACAACACAGTATCTCAACACAGTATCTCAACACAGTATCACAAATTGCTTACAAGAAATATGTACCAGGCACAATATTTTTTTACTTTTTTGTGTACAGGACACGATTTTCTTCATAACACATTTTCACCAACACAGCTGGATCATTTACAAACACTGTCATGCCACTGTGGTGATCTGTCCCCATATGAACTGTAATGTTGGCCTCGTTCACTAGAAATGCAGCTGGCTAATCATTCAGATATATTTTGTCACCTCAATAGCTGAATAGCTGAATGAATTACATTTCTAGACGGCACTCACAACTGAAAAAGGCATATATTTATTTTTGTCCCTTTTAAAACAATCACTTTGTCTTACCCATAAAAAGTATTAAGATTATACAGGACGGTGTATTTTATTTTTATAAGAAGGCTGTTTGAGTTCATAAGACATTACACGCTATGCTCAGGCAAGTCAGCGGCTTTCGTCTCTCCCCAGCCACCTCACTTTCCAGCCTTTAGCTCAGTGGGCTATGCTCTGCTGAGGTGGGAACAGTCGGTGGCGGGGGTGTTAACGCGAGACGGTAACGGTTCAGCAGCACACCGCCCAGGCAGCCACCCACTGAAGGAGGGAAAGAGCGTGAAATCCTGAGCACCTGGTGGCAGCTTCTACACAAGTGTCTGCAGCTGGTGCTCTGAGTCTGCAGCAACACAGCCAGCTGTGCTCCCTTCCTCCCTCCCTCCCTCCCTCCTTCCTCTCCTTCCCTCCCTCCTTCCTCCCTCTCCTTCCCTCCCTCCCTCCTCCCTCTCCTTCCTTCCTTCCTCCCTCCCTCCCCCCCTCCCTCAGTATAACACTATAGAGTGTCTGACAGCGGATAGGCTATAGGTAGGAAGAACTGGGCCTGGGCTGAAATCTATAGGTTTTCTAATTTAGCAACTAATTATAAAACCAGGTGTGTGCGCCAGTTTGAGCCATTGAGTGACTGGAATGTTCTGAAAGTTAGTGACGTGATCACTATAGTTGTGTAGGACTGTAACTGTTCCTGTTGACCAGCCTGAAACAAGTCATACCTGTCTGATGGACATCACTCACTTGGTTAGACCTTCCATTTACAAGACATTTTAGTCATTCAGCAGAGGCTCTTATCCAGATTTACAGTAAGATAGGTGAGACAAACACATACAGTATCACAGGCATAGTAAGTAGATGTTCTGTCTGTCAGGCTACCCTCTCAGCCCCTGCTCTCTGTCCCATGGAGGTGTGGACAATTAATAACCCCAGTTACTTCCTGTCTTAATGACTGACACACCGGGCATTAAAAGGTGGCAGAGGGTCAAAGGGCACTGGGCTCTGTCAAGTAGGGCACATCACACCACTGTCTGTCACTCATTAATCAGGACAACAAGGAGTTTGTGTGTGTGTGTGTGTGTGTGTGTGTGTGTGTGTGTGTGTGTGTGTGTGTGTGTGTGTGTGTGTGTGTGTGTGTGTGTGTGTGTGTGTGTGTGTGTGTGTGTGTGTGTGTGTGTGTGTGTGTGTGTGTGTGTGTGTGTGTGTGTGTGCAAGAGAGAGAGGGGGGATGAGCGAGGGAAAGGGAGGAGTATTTCTTATAAAGGGGAGACGAGAGACAGAATTGTGACGGAATCAACTAGCTGGTACAGTAAGTCAGGAAGCTGAAGAGAATATATATCCTGAGGTTGGTGGGGGATTTAGTGGAACGTACATAACATCACTACATAACAAGAGAATATATATCCCGAGGGTGGTGGGGGATTTAGTGGAAGGTACATAACATCACTACATAACAAGAGAATATATATCCTGAGGGTGGTGGGGGATTTAGTGGAAGGTACATAACATCACTACATAACAAGAGAATATATCCTGAGGGTGGTGGGGGATTTAGTGGAAGGTACATAACATCACTACATAACAAGAGAATATATCCTGAGGGTGGTGGGGGATTTAGTGGGAGGTACATAACATCACTACATAACAAGAGAATATATATCCTGAGGGTGGTGGGGGATTTAGTGGAAGGTACATAACATCACTACATAACAAGAGAATATATCCTGAGGGTGGTGGGGGATTTAGTGGGAGGTACATAACATCACTACATAACAAGAGAATATATATCCTGAGGGTGGTGGGGGATTTAGTGGGAGGTACATAACATCACTACATAACAAGAGAATATATCCTGAGGGTGGTGGGGGATTTAGTGGGAGGTACATAACATCACTACATAACAAGAGAATATATATCCTGAGGGTGGTGGGGGATTTAGTGGGAGGTACATAACATCACTACATAACAAGAGAATATATATCCTGAGGGTGGTGGGGGATTTAGTGGGAGGTACATAACATCACTACTCATGCACTACATAACACGTCTCAGTATGAAACAGACAGATGTTGAAACCAAACCCCTCTACTGCTAGGCTACACCACCCCGAGATGAATTTCAGTCAGACGGACCACATCACATCACAGCCTCCAAAAACAAACGTTTCATTACGCCGACTCGCCTAAATTAACAGTGGACGAGCCCCAGCTTTCAAGTCCACCTCTAAATAGCACTCGATCAAAGCGTGATGGATTTTATGTCCTTAAAAACACATCTGAAGTCCATTCCAGAGGGTAAAAACACAAACAATTAAAGACTAATAAGGCTCCAACCGTTAGAAGTCTGGAATCCGATAATTTAATGTGTCGATATTTCACACAGTAAAAGTTCCGTTCGCTGTAAACCACAAAGACATGCGACTCATAAGTAGGGAGCTGAAGTAAAAGGATCCTGGTCGTTCTATAAAAGTCACTTTGACATGCCCAGTTTATTTCAGACGGTTTCATTTATCTTGAAAGAGGTTTGATTTATGAAATGGCAGTTTGGGAATCATGTTTCAACTACTAATGTCCCCTATTCTTGGCTAACATCTCACCACGACACTCCTCTTCCTCTATTCATAGTGCTTTCAGTCCGTACATTTACATTTTAGTCATTCACCAGACACACCTTTTATTTCATTGTTTTTATTTAACCTTTATTTAACTAGGCAAGTCAGTTAAGAACACATTCTTATTTACAATGACGGTCTACCCCGGCCAAACCCGGACGACACTGGGCCAATTGTGAGCCGCCCTATGGGACTCTCAATCACGAATCGAACCGGGGTCTGTAGTGACACGTCTAGCACTGAGATGCAGTGCCTTAGACCGCTGCGCCACTCGGGAGCCCCACTGACCTAGAGCGACTTACAGTAAGGACATTCATCTTAAGGCAGCCAGGTGAGCCGACTACATACAGAATCACAGTCAGAGTAGCCCTTCTCTCATGACCATTCTGGGAATTCCTCCACTCTCCCTCTGTCATCCATCCAGACACTTCCCAGGCAGGCACCTTCCAGATGAATGATTGACCCTGGTGGATTAGTGTAGGCACCCTTCAGGTATTAACAGCAGCAGTCGTCAACATGGTCACACGATGCCTCCAATCCATCAGCCATTCTCCTCTATTTGGCTTATCTTGATAAGAGGCGCGGGTTACTCATTGGCACCCTGGTAGAGCACACACACACACACACACACACACACACACACACACACACACACACACACACACACACACACACACACACACACACACACACACACACACACACACACACACACACACACACACACCCCTCCCCCCCCCTCTGGGAGTTGACCCTGGTATAGTTGAATCTGTCCCTATGGAAGACAGCTCGTTAACCAACGTTATGTGGGGACAGGGTGTATTAAGCAACTCTGGAGCCAAACTGGAACTTTTAAATATTGACCACTGCACTGAGAAAATGAATGAGAAGACAGGTTTGGGGAGTATCATTATGCATAGAAGCATCCAGGAGATTAAGTAGCCCTGACATTTGACCCCTTATAGCCCTGCCTGATGGTTAACGTGATTGGCTACAGTGTGAGAGCCAATGATCTATTAAGAATTAGCTCCCTGACTGTTACACAAGGCTGTAGGTTTGGAATGAAGTGTCACTGCACAGCAGTTTGTGTGTGCTCTGTCCCTCTGTCACTCTGTCACTTCTTCCCTTTCTCCCTTCTCTCTATGTCTTTGTATCTAGTCTCTCTCGACAGCCAGCGCCTGGGAGATTTCCAAGCAATATTCCAGCCTGGTTCAGGTTGGCATGGGGGTTCAGTATAAAGGGTTATTGTAAGGAGTGTTGAGTAACAACAACAATAATTAAACTACACAAAGGTCTCCTATTTATTTTCTCTATCAAAATAACTTATTTCAGAGGATGAAGTTGACAGCTCAACAAGTATCAATAATCAACCGGGTATCACAGTCGTGAGTGCCACAGGAGCATTTCTAGCTAGGTTGTAGTTTTTTATCATCCTGTCTTTCTAGCTAGGCTGTAGTTTTTTTATCATCCTGTCTTTCTACATTTACATTTTACATTTAAGTCATTTAGCAGACGCTCTTATCCAGAGCGACTTACAAATTGGTGCATTCACCTTATGACATCCAGTGGAACAGCCACTTTACAATAGTGCATCAGATCTTTTAAGGGGGGGGGGGGGGGGGGGGCAGAAGGATTGCTTTATCCTTTATCCTTTTTTTCTAGCTAGGTTGTATTTTTTTATCATCCTGTCTTTCTAGCTAGGTTGTAGTTTTTTATCATCCTGTCTTATCTAGCTAGGTTGTAGTTTTTTATCATCCTGTCTTATCTGGGTAGGTTGTAGTTTTGTATCATCCTGTCTTATCTAGCTAGGTTGTAGTTTTTTATCATCCTGTCTTTCTAGCTAGGTTGTAGTTTTTATCATCCTGTCTTTCTAGCTAGGTTGTAGTTTTTTATCATCCTGTCTTTCTAGCTAGGTTGTAGATTTTTATCATCCTGTCTTTCTAGCTAGGTTGTAGTTTTTTATCATCCTGTCTTTCTAGCTAGGTTGTAGTTTTTATCATCCTGTCTTTCTAGCTAGGTTGTAGTTTTTTATCATCCTGTCTTTCTAGCTAGGTTGTAGTTTTTATCATCCTGTCTTTCTAGCTAGGTTGTAGTTTTTTATCATCCTGTCTTATCTAGCTAGACTGTAGTTTTTTTTATCATCCTGTCTTATCTGGGTAGGTTGTAGTTTTTTATCATCCTGTCTTATCTAGCTAGGTTGTAGTTTTTTATCATCCTGTCTTATCTGGGTAGGTTGTAGTTTTTTATCATCCTGTCTTAACTAGCTAGGTTGTAGTTTTTTATCATCCTGTCTTATCTGGGTAGGTTGTAGTTTTTTATCATCCTGTCTTTCTAGCTAGGCTGTAGTTTTTTTTATCATCCTCTCTTATCTGGGTAGGTTGTAGTTTTTTTATCATCCTGTCTTTCTAGCGAAGTTGTAGTTTTTTATCATCCTGTCTTATCTGTGTAGGTTGTAGTTTCTTACCACACTGTGTTACTGCAGAGCCCAGTGCCACGTGTTGTTGGCTTGGTGCCCGTGGTGTGCTCCATGGTGTGTGCTCCCTGCTCCCCAGTATTAGCGTGTTTATCAGAGTGTGGATTCATCTGCCGGAGTGGGGAAGTGTGTGAGCGTGCTAGCAAAGGGATCACAGGTGTGTTTCTGTGCTCCGCAGAGAGAGCCCCCACCGCCCAACCCCACGTCCCTATGCATCCTGGGTAATATCAGCCCACAGAGCACCTGCGTCCCTCTCCCACTCACCCCACACACACCTCTAATAGCAGCTTATCAGGCAGTAATATGGTTTCTATAATGCCCAGCTGTGGTTACTCAGCCCCACAATATACACACACACACAATACACACACACACACACACACACACACACACACATATATATACACACACACACACTATATACACACACACACACACACACACACACACACACACACACACACACACACACACACACACACACACACACACACACACACACACACACACACACACACACACACACAGACACACACATAGACACACACACACACACTGTCCCTGCAGTCTCAACAAGCACATACTGTACTCCATGAAAACATTGGAAACAAGGTATTTTGAAATAGATAGCATTAGGGTAGACAATCCACCACACAGACAGACAGTGCCACACAGATGGATAAATGGAGCTCTGTCTTTCTGTCAGTCACACACACACACACACACACACACACACACACACACACACACACACACACACACACACACACACACACACACACACACACACACACACACACACACACTGCAGCGTGATGACAGCCCCCCCCCCCCCCCCCACACACACACACACTCCCGTCATCTCCCTCAAACTAATATTAGTCACCTAATACACAATGATGCCTTTTATTGTGTCTGTGTAACTATGGTCATATGAGGCCCACATACACCACTACAGTTAGCTGGGATGTGTTTGTATTGTTGCGGGCTAATTCAGAACAGATCACTTTTGGAGAGGAACCAGAGGAACCCACACCCTACCCCTGAGGAACCAGAGAAACCCACACACTACCCTTGAGGCACCAGAGAAACCCCCACCCCACCCCTGAGGAACCAGAGGAACCCACACCCTACCCCTGAGGAACCAGAGGAACCTTTACCCCTAAGGAACCAGAGGAACCTTTACCCCTGAGGAACCAGACGAACCCTTACCCCTGAGGAACCAGATGAACCCTTACCCCTGAGGAACCAGAGGAACCTTTACCCCTAAGGAACCAGAGGAACCTTTACCCCTGAGGAACCAGAGGAACCCTTACCCCTGAGGAACCAGAGGAACCTTTACCCCTGAGGAACCAGAGGAACCTTTACCCCTGAGGAACCAGAGGAACCCTTACACCTGAGGAACCAGAGGAACCCTTACCCCTGAGGAACCAGAGGAACCCTTACCCCTGAAGAACCAGAGGAACCTTTACCCCTGAGGAACCAGAGGAACCCTTACTCCTGAGGAACCAGAGGAACCCTTACCCCTGAGGAACAAGAGGAACCTTTACCCCTGAGGAACCAGAGGAACCCTTACCCCTGAGGAACCAGAGGAACCCTTACCCCTGAGGAACCAGAGGAACCCTTACCCCTCCTGTGATGATGGAAACATGGCAGACTGGGCACAAATGCTGCGTCCAGATTCTCCACCATTTTCCCAAAGTGTGCACTTGCCTTGCACACTTTCTTGTATGGATTTAGCAATGGTGGAAACTCCTTCTTGCCAATACTTAGAACATTCCTATGCTTTTAAAATGACAGGGAGAGTGCAGGGGTGGAGAATTGGGACAGTGCAATGCAAATCGCAGCCTTATTCTCCACTTCTCCGATAGGCCTGTCAGCCCACCTCTCCAGTGTTGTGCCTGGTTGAGCCTCTCTCTCTCTGTATAATCTCTGTAATCAATGCCAGTCTCAGACCTCGAGGGGCTGAGAGGGGATAATGCTCAGCCAATTGAGCGAATAATGAGTTCAATTAGTTGATCCAAGGGGCTCAGGGCAGAATTAGAAGCAGAAGATCCAGCAAGCTGCTCTCTGTCCAGGGAAGGGGAGAGGGAGGGGGAAGGGGAGAGGGAGAGGGAGAGGGAAGGGGAGGGGACAGGGTAGGGGGAGAGTGTATCAGGGGCTTACGCCAGAGGTCAGAGGTGATGATGAGCCAAACTCACAGATAACTGGGGTGGAGCCTACTTTCTGCACACCATGCCACATGGAGGATAATAAATACTGTACTTTCTAATTGTTATCAGGTGCCCTGGCAGGCGAACAGGACAGTAAATCACAGAAAGTTAGCTCATAAATAAATCTGCACTTAATGAGCCTGCTGAGCATCCCCCACTCCCCCAGAGAGAGAGAGAGAGAGAGAGAGAGAGAGAGAGAGAGAGAGAGAGAGAGAGAGAGAGAGAGAGAGAGAGAGAGAGAGAGAAGAGAGAGAGAGAGAGAGAGAGAGAGAGAGAGAGAGAAAGAGAGAGAGAGAACTCTTTTAAAATGACACAAACAAAATAGTCTTATGTTGATCCAGGTGACAACGCCTCTTCCCCCTCAGGAGAGAAAAGATTTGGCATGGGACTCCAGCCACCCAAGTCATAGATTGTTCTTTCTGCTACCGCACAGCAAAGCGGTACCGATGCACCAAGTCTGGAACCAACAGGACCCTGAACAGCTTGGACCCACAAGCCATAAGACTGCTAAACAGTTAGTGGAATAGTAAACCGAATAGCTACCAGGACTATCTGCACTGACCCTTTCTGCAGTAACTTTTTCAACTATTTCATGTGCTGCTACTGTTTATTATCTGTTACTTTTATTCCTAATTATATGTACAAAACAAAATGACCTTGTACCCCTGCACATTGACTTGGTACTGGTACCCCTTGTATTTAGTCAAATTATCATTGACTTGGTAATGGTACCCCCTGTATAGGGTGGCTGGAGTCTTAACTAGGGTGGCTGGAGTCTTAACTAGGGTGCCTGGAGTCTTAACTAGGGTGGCTGGAGTCTTAACTAGGGTGGCTGGAGTCTTAACTAGGGTGGCTGGAGTCTTAACTAGGGTGGCTGGAGTCTTAACTAGGGTGGCTGGAGTCTTAACTAGGGTGGCTGGAGTCTTAACTAGGGTGGCTGGAGTCTTCTAGGGTGGCTGGAATCTTCTAGGGTGGCTGGAGTCTTAACTAGGGTGGCTGGAGTCTTCTAGGGTGACTGGAGTCTTCTAGGGTGACTGGAGTCTTAACTAGGGTGGCTGGAGTCTTAACTAGGGTGGCTGGAGTCTTCTAGGGTGGCTGGAATCTTCTAGGGTGGCTGGAGTCTTAACTAGGGTGGCTGGAGTCTTCTAGGGTGACTGGAGTCTTCTAGGGTGACTGGAGTCTTTGACAATTTTTAGGGCCTTCCTCTCTCACTGCCTGGTATAAAGATCCTGGGTGGCAGGAAGCTTGGCTCCGGTGATGTACAATGCCGTACTCACTACCCACTGCAGTGCCTTGTGGTCGAAGGCCGACCAGTTGCCATACCAGGCAGTGATGCAATCAGTCAGGATGCTCTCGATGGTGCAGCTGTAAAACCTTTTGAGGATCTGAGGACCCATGCCAATTCTTTTCAGTGCCCTCTTCACGACTGTCTTGGTGTGCTTGGACCATGTTAGTTTGTTGGTGATGTGGACGCCAAGGAAGTTGAAGCTCTCAACCTGCTCCACTACAGCCCTGTTGATGAGAATGGGGGCGTGCTCGGTCCTCCTTTTCCTGTAGTCCACGTGTTATCATTGACTCAGTACTGATACTCCTTGTATATTGTCAAGTTATCATATAGTCAAGTTATCATTGACTTGGTACTGATAACCCATGTATATAGTCATTGACTCAGTACTGATACTCTGTGTATATAGTCATGTTATCATTGACTCAGTACTGGTACTCTGTGTGTATAGTCAAGTTATCATTGACTCAGTACTGATACTCTGTGTGTATAGTCAAGTTATCATTGACTCAGTACTGATACTCTGTGTATATTGTCAAGTTATCATTGACTCAGTACTGATACTCTGTGTGTATAGTCAAGTTATCATTGACTCAGTACTGGTACTCTGTGTATATTGTCAAGTTATCATTGACTCAGTACTGATACTCTGTGTGTATAGTCAAGTTATCATTGACTCAGTACTGATACTCTGTGTGTATAGTCAAGTTATCATTGACTCAGTACTGATACTCTGTGTGTATAGTCATGTTATCATTGACTCAGTACTGATACTCTTTGTGTATAGTCAAGTTATCATTGACTCAGTACTGATACTCTGTGTGTATAGTCAAGTTATCATTGACTCAGTACTGATACTCTTTGTGTATAGTCAAGTTATCATTGACTCAGTACTGATACTCTGTGTGTATAGTCATGTTATCATTGACTCAGTACTGATACTCTGTGTATATTGTCAAGTTATCATTGACTCAGTACTGATACTCTGTGTGTATAGTCAAGTTATCATTGACCCAGTACTGATACTCTGTGTGTATAGTCATGTTATCATTGACTCAGTACTGGTACTCTGTGTGTATAGTCAAGTTATCATTGACTCAGTACTGATACTCTGTGTATATTGTCAAGTTATCATTGACTCAGTACTGGTAC
>NW_026601174.1:0-71233 GCF_029448725.1 Salvelinus fontinalis
GGGGACACCCAGACGCAGAGAGAATCCCATTGAAGATGATCTCATCTTCAGGATCGGTGAGAGAGGGAGATCTGTCCATTTTTATTTATCTCTCTCTGTCTGTTTCTCTCTCTGTTTGTTTCTCTCTCTGTCTGTTTCTCTCTCTGTTTGTTTCTCTCTCTGCTTGTTCTCTCTCTGCTTGTTCTCTCTCTGCTTGTTCTCTCTCTGTCTGTCTGTTTCTCTCTCTGTCTGTTTCTCTCTCTGTCTGTTTCTCTGTCTGTTTCTCTCTCTGTTTCTCTCTGTCTGTTTCTCTCTGTCTGTTTCTCTCTCTGTTTCTCTCTCTGTTTCTCTCTCTCTGTTTGTTTCTCTCTGTTTGTTTCTCTCTGTTCGTTTCTCTCTGTTCGTTTCTCTCTGTTTGTTTCTCTCGGTCTGTTTCTCTCTGTCTGTTTCTCTCTCTCTCTGTTTTTCTCTCTCTCTGTTTCTCTCTCTCTCTGTTTGTCTCTCTCTGTTTGTCTCTCTTTGTTCGTTTCTCTCTGTTTGTTTCTCTCTGTTTCTCTCTGTCTGTTTCTCTCTCTGTTTGTTTCTCTCTCTGTCTGTTTCTCTCTCTGTTTGTTTCTCTCTCTGCTTGTTCTCTCTCTGCTTGTTCTCTCTCTGTCTGTCTGTTTCTTTCTCTGTCTGTTTCTCTCTGTCTGTTTCTCTCTCTGCTTGTTCTCTCTCTGTCTGTCTGTTTCTTTCTCTGTCTGTTTCTCTCTCTGTCTGTTTCTCTCTCTGTTTGTTTCTCTCTCTGTTTGTTTCTCTCTCTGTTTCTCTCTGTCTGTTTCTCTCTGTCTGTTTCTCTCTCTGTTTGTCTCTCTCTGTTTGTCTCTCTCTGTTTGTCTCTCTCTGTTTGTTTCTCTCTGTTTGTTTCTCTCTGTTTGTTTCTCTCTGTTTGTTTCTCTCTGTTCGTTTCTCTCTGTTTGTTTCTCTCGGTCTGTTTCTCTCTGTCTGTTTCTCTCTCTCTGTTTTTCTCTCTCTCTGTTTCTCTCTCTCTCTGTTTGTCTCTCTCTGTTTGTCTCTCTTTGTTCGTTTCTCTCTGTTTGTTTCTCTCTGTTTCTCTCTGTCTGTTTCTCTCTCTGTTTGTTTCTCTCTCTGTCTGTTTCTCTCTCTGTTTGTTTCTCTCTCTGCTTGTTCTCTCTCTGCTTGTTCTCTCTCTGCTTGTTCTCTCTCTGTCTGTCTGTTTCTTTCTCTGTCTGTTTCTCTCTGTCTGTTTCTCTCTCTGCTTGTTCTCTCTCTGTCTGTCTGTTTCTTTCTCTGTCTGTTTCTCTCTCTGTCTGTTTCTCTCTCTGTTTGTTTCTCTCTCTGTTTGTTTCTCTCTCTGTTTCTCTCTGTCTGTTTCTCTCTGTCTGTTTCTCTCTGTTTGTCTCTCTCTGTTTGTCTCTCTCTGTTTGTTTCTCTCTGTTTGTTTCTCTCTGTTTGTTTCTCTCTGTTTGTTTCTCTCTGTTCGTTTCTCTCTGTTTGTTTCTCTCGGTCTGTTTCTCTCTGTCTGTCTGTCTCTCTCTGTTTGTTTCTCTCTGTTTGTTTCTCTCTGTTTGTTTCTCTCTGTTTGTTTCTCTCGGTCTGTTTCTCTCGGTCTGTTTCTCTCTCTCTCTGTTTCTCTCTCTCTCTCTCTGTTTCTCTCTCTCTCTGTCTGTTTCTCTCTCTCTCTGTCTGTTTCTCTCTCTCTGTCTGTTTCTCTCTCTCTCTGTCTGTTTCTCTCTCTCTCTGTCTGTTTCTCTGTCTGCTTCTCTCTCTGTCTGCTTCTCTCTCTGTCTGCTTCTCTCTGTCTGTTTCTCTCCCTCTCTCTTTATTTCTCTCTCTACATCTTGCTTCTCCATTAATAATGTTTTCACTCTGTGTGCGTGCGCGCACTCCAGGTACTAAGGGGAGAAATAAAGGAGAGTTTACTAACCTGCAGGGTGTGTCAGCGTCCTCCAATGGCAGGATTCTAATAGCAGACAGCAATAACCAGTGTGTCCAGGTAAATACACACATAGACACACGCACGCACACACACACACACACACACACACACACCGTGGCAGAATTTTGATCATTTGTGTGTGTGTATGTGTGTCCATCCCCCCCGGACAGATCTTCTCTAATGAGGGGGAGTTTAAGAGTCGTTTTGGGGTGAGGGGTCGGTCGCCAGGGCAACTCCAACGACCAACGGGTGTGGCCGTTCACCCCAACGGTGACATCATCATCGCCGACTACGACAACAAGTGGGTCAGCATCTTCTCCAGCGAGGGCAAGTACAAGGTGAGCATACAGGGGACATACAGGGGACATACAGGAGACATACAGGAGACATACAGGTGACATACAGGTGACATACAGGTGACATACAGGTGACATACAGGTGACATACAGGTGACATACAGGAGACATACAGGTGACATACAGGAGACATACAGGTGACATACAGGAGACATACAGGAGACATACAAGTGACATACAAGTGACATACAGGAGACATACAGGTGACATACAGGAGACATACAGGAGACATACAAGAGACATACAAGAGACATACAGGTGACATACAGGTGACATACAGGTGACATACAGGAGACATACAGGTGACATACAGGTGACATACAGGTGACATACAGGTGACATACAGGTGACATACAGGTGACATACAGGTGACATACAGGTGACATACAGGTGACATACAGGAGACATACAGGTGACATACAGGTGACATACAGGTGACATACAAGAGGCATACAGGTGACATACAGGTGACATACAGGAGACATACAGGAGACATACAGGTGACATACAGGTGACATACAGGTGAAATATAGGAAACATACAGGTGACATACAGGTGACACATAGGCAGGCACGTGCACAGAGGTCTAAGGGTACCTGAGCACTACAGAAAAGCGAACTGTCAGATTGGTGTTGTTTCTTACTATAACATTTCATTTCAGGTAGAGAGGATTTTGAGTAATCAAGGTGAAAGAAAGTGACACATTCAATACCGTCTTGAACACTATTGCCCGCATCTACCTGATATAGGTTGTAATCATTAGTCCAACAGTTTCAAGCGAGAGTTTCTATTGTACAAATTAAGGTTTGTTTATCCAATGCTTCCATTTAAGAAATATTTTTAAACAGAATTTACGGAATGAATACACCCAAACACAGTTCACTTTCATAGCAGCCACATACAAACAGCATGATCTCTTTGATTGTTTTATCATTCTTTCTCCCATCTACGCGCTCTCTTCCACTCACCTTTTCCCTTAGCTTGTGGACTTCACTGCAAAACACATCAGCTCTCTGTGACCAGGCGAAAAAACACTTTTCCAAGCCAAACCTTCATACCATAACCGCTAACCGCTACACACAGCCTACACCCTTGTCACCATTATTAGCTAACGTCATAATCAAAATAGCTACTAGAACTTAAGCATTAGGAAACCCGCTACGATCATGCAGTACAGTGTACAGTCAGCAAACAGTTTAGCAGTTACACCGGCAGGACCCGGTGGCAATACATTAATAAAACCAAAAGCTTACCTTGACTTAGAAGAGTTCCAGTGTTGGATAGCCATAGTCTGCTTGCTAGCATAGCATCTCTCTCTGTTTGAGCAGGCTAAAGTAGCCAGCTGCATTCGCTAGCTAAGTAAGTGAAAAAAAAAAAATACAACAAAATATAGCTACACTACCGCTCAAAAGTTTAGGGTCACTTAGAAATGTTCTTGAAAGAAAAGCACATTTTTTTTGTCCGTTAAAATAACATCAAATTGATCAGAAATACAGTGTAGACATTGTTAATGTTGTAAATGACTATTGTAGCTGGAAACGGCTGATTTTTAATGGAATATCTACATAGGCGTACAGGGGCCCATTATAAGCAACCATCACTCCTATGTTCCAATGGCACGTTGTGTTAGCTAATCCAAGTTTATCGTTTTAAAAGGCTAATTGATCATTAGAAAACCCTTTTGCAATTGTGTTAGCACAGCTGAAAACTGTTGTCCTGATTAAAGAAGCAATACAACTGGCCTTCTTTAGACTAGTTGAGTATCTGGAGCATCAGCATTTGTGGGTTTGATTACAGGCTCAAAATGGCCAGAAACAAAACCTTCTTCTGAAACTCGTCAGTCTATTCTTGTTCTGAGAAATGAAGGCTATTCCATGCGAGAAATTTCCAAGAAACTGAAGATCTCATTCAATGCTGTGTACTACTCCCTTCACAGAACAGAAACAAACTGGCTCTAACCAGAATAGAAAGAGGAGTGGGAGGCCCCGGTGCACACCTGAGCAAGAGGACAAGTACACTAGAGTGTCTAGTTTTAGAAACAGATGCCACACAAGTCCTTAGCTGGCAGCTTCATTAAATAGTACCCGCAAAACACCAGTCAACGTCAACAGTGAAGAGGCGACTCCGGGATACTGGCCTTCTAGGCAGAGTTCCTCTGTCTAGAAAAAAAAACATCCCCCCGCATGATGCTGCCACCACCATGCTTCACCTTAGGGATGGTGCCAAGTTTCCTCCAGACGTTCAATCTTGGTTGTCCTTCTGGAAGGTTCTCCCATCTCCACAGAGGAACTCTAGAGCTCTGTCAGAGTGACCATTGGGTTCTTGGTCACCTCCCTGACCAAGGCCCGTCTCCCCCGATTGCTCAGTTTTGCCGGCGGCCAGCTCTAGGAAGACTCTTGGTGGTTCCAAACTTCTTCCATTTATTAAGAATGATAGAGGCCACTGTGTTCTTAGAGACATTCCAATGCTTCATGAATGTTGTGGTACCTTTCCCCAGATCTGTGCCTCAACACAATCCTGTCTCAGAGCTCTACGGACAGATCCTTCGACCTCATGGCTTAGTTTTGATCTGACATGCACTTTCACCTGTGGGACCTTATATAGACGTGCGTGTGCCTTTCCAAAATCATGTCCAATCAATTGAATTTACCACAGGTGGATTCCAATCAGGTTGATCAATGGAAACAGATTGCACCTCCGCACATTTAAGAGTTTCATAGCAAAGGGTCTGAATACCTATGCAAATAAGGTATTTCTGTTTTTTATTTTATATAAATTCACAAATCTTTGGAAATCCTGTTTTCGATTTGTCGTTAGAGGACATTGTGTTTAGATTGCTGAGGACATTTTTTTATTTAATCCATTTTAGAATAAGGCTATAACATGGCGCTGTTGTTAATTAAGGCAAAGATTTTTTGAGGGGGGGGGGGGGGGGGGGGGGTTGACTTTGAGCATCTGCCCCTTCAGATGTCTGAGCACAACAATCTACAGGTGACATAAAAGTGACATACAGGTAACTTTATTCTATCTTCAGGCTAACCTGTCCTCTGATTGGTTGTGGTTGTGTCTATCTGTCAGGCCAAGCTGGGCTCTGGTAGGCTAATGGGACCGAAGGGCGTGTCAGTGGATCAGAACGGTCATGTGATTGTCGTTGACAACAAGGCATGCACCGTCTTCATCTTCCAGCCAACCGGCAAGCTCGTTTCTAAATTCGGTAGCCGTGGCAACGGAGACAAACAGTTTGCAGGTGTGTTGATGATGATGCTGAGGGTCATGATGTTGATGATGTTGGGAAGGATAATGATGGTGATGATTATGATCCATATCTCCTCCTCTCTCCACCTCCTCTCCTCCTCTCTCCACCTCCTCTCCTCTTAATTTCTCCTCTCTCCACCTCCTCTCCTCCTCTCTCCACCTCCTCTCCTCCTCTCTCCACCTCCTCTCCTCCTCTCTCCACCTCCTCTCCTCTTAATTTCTCCTCTCCACCTCCTCTCCTCCTCTCTCCACCTCTTCTCCTCCTCTCCACCTCCTCTCTCCACCTCCTTTCCTCCTCTCTCCACCTCCTTTCCTCCTCTCTCCACCTCCTCTTCATTTCTCCTCTCTCCACTTCCTCCGTTCCTCCTCTCTCCACTTCCTCCGTTCCTCCTCTCTCCACCTCCTTTCCTCCTCTCTCCACCTCCTTTCCTCCTCTCTCCTCTCTTCCGACCAGGTCCTCATTTTGCAGCCGTCAACAACAACAATGAGATCATAGTGACAGACTTTCACAACCACTCTGTCAAGGTAAGCAACTAACTTATCAGGACACTCCCACCTAGGTCTGGTGGATCATCTAAACATGACCTTCGTTAATTAAACCAACAGAATGAATGGGAAAAAGTCCTGGTTCAATTAAAAAAGTCGCCATTTCCCTCCCTCCCTCCCTCCCTCCCTCCCTCCAGGTGTTCACCCCAGAGGGAGAGCTGCTGTTGAAGTTTGGATCTAACGGAGAGGGCAACGGTCAATTTAATGCTCCTACAGGTGTGGCCGTCGATGTGAACGGGAACATCATTGTAGCCGACTGGGGCAACAGCCGCATACAGGTATAGTTTTATATATAGATATACAGTAACAGTCAAAAGTTTGGACACACCTACTCATTCAAGGGTTTTTCTTTATTTTGACTTTTTTCAACATTGTAGAATAATAGTGGAGACATCAAAACTATGAAATAACACATGTGGAATCATGTAGTAACCAAAAAAGTGTTAAGCAAATCAGTACATAGTTTAGATTTTAGATTCTTCAAAGTAGCCACCCTTTGTCTTGATGACAGCTTTGCACACTCTTGGCATTCTCTCTACCAGCTTCATGAGGTAAACACCTGGAATGCATTTAAATTAACAGGTGTGCCTTTGCTGCAAAGAAACCACTACTAAAGGACACCAATAAGAAGAAAACACTTGCTTGGGCCAAGAAACACGAGCAATGGACATTAGAGTGATGGAATTCTGTCCTTTGGTCTGATGAGTCCAAATTTGAGATTTTTGATTCCAAACCCACTGTGTCTCTGTGAGACGCAGAGTAGGTGAACGGATGATCTCCGCATGCGTGGTTTTACCACCGTGAAGCATGGAGGAGGAGGTGTGTTGGTGTGGGGGTGCTTTGCTGGTGACACTGTCGGTGATTTAAAAAAAAATTCAAGGCACACTTGGCTACCACAGCATTCTGGAGCGATACGCCTCCCATCTGGTTTGTGCTTAGTGGGACTATCATTTGTTTTTCAACAAGACAATAACCAAACACACCTCCAGGCAGTGTAAGGGCTATTTGCCCAAAAAGGAGAGTGATGGAGTGCCGCAACAGATGACCTGGCCTCCACAATCACCTGACCTCAACACTCACAATTGAGATGGTTTGGGATGAGTTGGACCGCAGAGTGAAGGAAAAGCTGTCAACAAGGGCTCAGAATATATGAGAACTCCTTCAAGACTGTTGGAAAAGCATTCCAGGTGAAGCTGGTTGAGAGAATGCCACAACAGCCACAGATATAATATAGGTAATGTATTTAACCAGGCAAGTCAGTTAAGAACAAATTCTTATTTACAATGACGGCCTACCCCGAACAATTGTGCGCCGCCCTATTGGACTCCCAATCACGGATGGATGTGATACAGCCTGGATTCGAACCAGGGACTGTAGTGACTTCTCTTGCACTGAGATGCAGTGCCTTAGACCGCTGTGCCACTCGGGGCATTCGGAAAGTGTTCATATTCTTTGAATTACTACATATGTTTTCCCTCACCCATCTATACACAATACCCCATTATGACAAAGTGAAAACATAGTTTTTTTTAAATGTTTGCAAATTTACTGAAAATTAAGTACAGAAATAATTTATTTACATAAGTATCAATACAGCAGTTACAGCTGTGAGTCTTTCTGGGTAAGTCTCTAAGAGCTGTGAGTCTTTCTGGGTAAGTCTCTAAGAGCTGTGAGTCTTTCTGGGTAAGTCTCTAAGAGCTGTGAGTCTTTCTGGGTAAGTCTCTAAGAGCTGTGAGTCTTTCTGGGTAAGTCTCTAAGAGCTGTGCGTCTTTCTGGGTAAGTCTCTAAGAGCTGTGAGTCTTTCTGGGTAAGTCTCTAAGAGCTGTGAGTCTTTCTGGGTCAGTCTCTAAGAGTTGTGAGTCTTTCTGGGTCAGTCTCTAAGAGCTGTGAGTCTTTCTGGGTAAGTCTCTAAGAGCTGTGAGTCTTTCTGGGTGAGTCTCTAAGAGCTGTGAGTCTTTCTGGTTAAGTCTCTAAGAGCTGTGAGTCTTTCTGGGTAAGTCTCTAAGAGCTGTGAGTCTTTCTGGGTAAGTCTCTAAGAGCTGTGAGTCTTTCTGGGTAAGTCTATAAGAGTTGTGAGTCTTTCTGGGTAAGTCTCTAAGAGCTGTGAGTCTTTCTGGGTAAGTCTCTAAGAGCTGTGAGTCTTTCTGGGTAAGTCTCTAAGAGATTTCCACACCTGGATAATTTTTTTAAGTTCTTCAAACTTTGTCAAAGTGGTTGTTGATCATTGCTAGACAACCATTTAAGTCTTGCCATAGATTTTCACTCAGATTTAAGTCAAAGCTGTAACTCGGAACATTCACTGGCCTCATGGTAAGCAACTCCAGTGTAGATGTGGCCTTGTGTTTCAGGTTATGGTCCTGCTGGAATGTGATTTAGTCTCTTAGTGTCTGTTGGAAAGCAGACTGAATCCAGGTTTTCCTCTAGGATTTTGCCTCTGCTTATCTCCATTTTGTAGAAAAAAAAAATCACGAAAAACTCCCCAGTCCTAAACGATTACAAGCATACCCATAACATGATGCAGCCACCACCATACTTGTACATATGGAGAGTCATACTCAGTGATGTGTTGTGTTGGATTTGGCCCAAACATAACGCTTTGTATTCAGGACAAAAAGTTTATTTCTTTACCACATTTTTTTGCCATATTACTTTTGTGCCTTATTGCAAACAGGATGCATGTTTTGGAATATTTTTATTCTATATAGGCTTCCTTCTGTTCACTCTGCCATTTAGGTTAGTATTGTGAAGTAACTGCAATGTTATTGATCCATCCTCAGTTTTGTCCTATCAAAGCCATTAAACTCTGTAACTGTTTTAAAGTCACCATTGGCCTCATGGTGAAATCCCTGAGCGGTTTCCTTCCTCTTCGGCAACTGAGTTAGGAAGGACACAATCCATTTTAAATTCAGGCAGTATCACAACAAAATGTGGGAAAGTCAAAGGTGTGAATACTTTCTGAAGACACTGTATACAGGTACAAAAGTATTCAAATACAGGTACAAAAGTATTCAAATACAGGTACAAAAGTATTGTTTTCAATTACTTTAGAAAAAATATAATTCATTCAGAATACTTTTCAAATACTTTGAAAATACTTTATCTTCATCATTCTTACACAGATATCAACATTCAAAAAGTATTTTCATCATTCTATCCCATTTACATTACATTTAAGTCATTTAGCAGACGCTCTTATCCTCTTATCCAGATCCACTTACAAATCCCCCCCTCCTCTCCAGGTGTTTGATGGTAGTGGCTCCTTCCTGTCCTATATCAACACATCAGCTGACCCTCTCTACGGACCTCAGGGTCTGGCTCTCACCTCCGATGGACACGTGGTGGTGGCCGACTCTGGGAACCACTGTTTCAAGGTCTACAGATACCTACAGTAATAGAGGGAGGGACGTATGGGAGAATGAATGGAGGGAGAAGAGAGATGGAGAGATGGATGGACAGAACCATTGTTTCAAGGTCTACAGATACCTACAGTAATAGAGGGAGGGACGTATGGGAGAATGAATGGAGGGAGAAGAGAGATGGAGAGATGGATGGACAGAACCATTGTTTCAAGGTCTACAGATACCTACAGTAATAGAGGGAGGGAGGTATGGGAGAATGAATGGAGGGAGAAGAGAGATGGAGAGATGGATGGACAGAACCATTGTTTCAAGGTCTACAGATACCTACAGTAATAGAGGGAGGGAGGTATGGGAGAATGAATGGAGGGAGAAGAGAGATGGAGAGATGGATGGACAGAACCATTGTTTCAAGGTCTACAGATACCTACAGTAATAGAGGGAGGGAGGTATGGGAGAATGAATGGAGGGAGAAGAGAGATGGAGAGATGGATGGACAGAACCATTGTTTCAAGGTCTACAGATACCTACAGTAATAGAGGGAGGGAGGTATGGGAGAATGAATGGAGGGAGAAGAGAGATGGAGAGATGGATGGACAAAACCATTGTTTCAAGGTCTACATATACCTACAGTAATAGAGGGAGGGAGGTATGGGAGAATGAATGGAGGGAGAAGAGAGATGGAGAGATGGACGGAATCACTGTTTCAAGGTCTACCACTTCCTGGTGTGAACTTAAATGACGACCAGTCAAATCAGCACCTCTCTTTGCACTGACGACACGTCACTCATCTGCCTTACTATTGGCCAGAGCTGCACAGTGAGAGCATTGGTTCTGGGACCTAACAGACCTGAGACCTAGCTCTCGGCTTGCCAAAATGATGTCACAGCTCCCCATCCCACCGTGGAAACCTGTTAATCTGACTCAATATTAAACTAATCTCAGCCTGTTTTTCTGACTCAATATCAAACTAATCTCAATCTGTTAATCTGACTCAATATGAAACCAATCTCAACCTGTTAATCTGACTCAATATCAAACTAATCTCAATTGGTTAATCTGACTCAATATCAAACTAATCTCAATTTGTTAATCTGACTCAATATTAAACCAATTTCAACTTGTTTATCTGCTCTTAAACCTATGGACTCTACAGAACAATATATACACTGTTCACATGGGTTCTAGAGAACGATACAAATTGTTCATATGAGTTCTAGAGAACGATACACATTGTTCATATGGGTTCTAGAGAACGATACAAATTGTTCATATGGGTTCTAGAGAACGATACAAATTGTTCATATGGGTTCTAGAGAACGATACAAATTGTTCATATGGGTTCTATAGAACAATACAAATTGTTCATATGGGTTCTAGAGAACGATACAAATTGTTCATATGGGTTCTAAAGAACGATACAAATTGTTCATATGGGTTCTAGAGAACGATATAGATAAATGTATGTTCTATAGAATAATAATATTGATGGTTCGTTTGAGGATCGTTGTCTGCAAAATCAATAAGGAATGCTCAGTACTGTTCAAGAAGGTGGCTATGGTTATTCTAATACTCCCCAGATATATTAATAAATCAATCAATCCATTCATTATTGATGATTGGTTGATTTGATTGATTGAGCTAAAAGGCAACTTGCGACTTTACACTTGGATGAGGTATTTATTCAACCATCCAATTTTTCAGAAAAAAAAAATACTGGATGCTTTCCAAATTGCTCCCTATGCGCCCAGGGCAATAGTAGTGCACTACGTAGGGAACAGGGCAATAGTAGTGCACTACGTAGGGAACAGGGCAATAGTAGTGCACTACGTAGGGAACAGGGCAATAGTAGTGCACTACGTAGGGAACAGGGCAATAGTAGTGCACTACGTAGGGAACAGGGCAATAGTAGTGCACTACGTAGGGAACAGGGCAATAGTAGTGCACTACGTAGGGAACAGGTCAATAGTAGTGCACTACGTAGGGAACAGGGCAATAGTAGTGCACTACGTAGGGAACAGGGCAATAGTAGTGCACTACGTAGGGAACAGGGCAATAGTAGTGCACTTCGTAGGGAACAGGTCAATAGTAGTGCACTACGTAGGGAACAGGGCAATAGTAGTGCACTACGTAGGGAACAGAGTCCTATTTGGGAGACGGACACAGTTGCAAGATAACATGGAAGAGTATATATATATTTGGGAATGATCTTTATTATTAATACTGATCAATAACCATTTGCAAACTAACTCTCATCAGTTCTGTTTTCACCCCCTCATTAGAAAAAAACTAAACGTACATTTAGAAGTAGGGCTCGGCACGATTTAAATTCAAAGGTCATTTCCGATTGAGCCGACAATGCAGCGTTTACCGTGAATGCAGTGTCCAGGAACGCGGGAACATTGCCTTTACATTTCTATTACGCTGTAGCGTAGGTCTTCATGAATCGAGCCCTTAATATTTGATTAATAATTTTCTTGTTAAAGGATTCCAAATCAGTTTGTTTATTATTTAAGTTTGCTGTTGCTCGTCAGTACAGTTATATATCACTCATAATGGAATACCAGAGTATTCTAGAACAATTCCAGAGGTTTTCTAGAAGATAAAAAACATAGTATTCTAGAACCATGCATTTTCTTTTTAGTAACTGTATCAATAGATTTGGTAAAGATCTCAACGGAACTCAACCAAAACAATGGAATTGCCATGGAAACGGCCATGGGGGAAAGATCCCGAATCTCTTCATTTCCCCCCAGCAAAATTAGCCTACATTTAGGCTGTTGTTAATATTTGTATTTCACGGTATGTTGAGGTAAAAATCTGAGTATAATGTTTGCATGGATGTCAACCCCAACAAGTCATCATTTCCAATCAACCGCATTTCAGTTAAAAAAACTTCCACCACCAATTTCTGTACGCTAACGATGCTAACCAGCTTATACGAACGGGAGTTAGCATTTAGCAGTCATTTCTTAAATCTGAAAAGGGACAACTTCCATATGTCACGCAGCGAAAACAGACAAATATATCCAATTCGGACTTCAGTAACCACATTGTGGGCCTCTTACAATACATAAATCATGAGGGATTTGACGGATATCCACTCTGTTACGTCAGATGTGTTGAATGTTCGCCAATCTGGTCAACGGAACATCTGTGTTCCGTTGACTCCTTTACCGCATCTATCTGTTAGGATCCAACAGTGTTCTGTTAGAATCATATTCAGAGTTCCAAAATTCCGGTAAGTTCCCTAAAAATTCAATGCAGATTTTCTAGAAATACTGGTTGTAAGATTTCCGGAATCAGGAGGGAATATGCAGGAAATTCTAGATTTCTAGAATTTGGATATCTTGGATTTCTGGAAAGTCTGCATGGAAATATGGGAAAATTAAAATCACTTTTCAAACCTGTATCCATACCATGGGGCGGCAGGGTAGCCTAGTGGTTAGAGCGTTGGACTCGTAACCCGAAAGGTTGCAAAATCGAATCCCTGAGCTGACAAGATAAAAATCAATCGTTCTGCCCCTGAACAAGGCAGTTAACCCGCTGTTCCTAGGCCGTCATTGAAAACAAGAATTTGTTCTTAACTGACTTGCCTAGTTAAATAACGGTAAAAAAAATATCTATAATGCTGTAAAGTCTGTAGGCTAATGGGAAGGATTGGATGAGGAATCATGGGTTGTGTATCAAATGGAACCCTGTTTACCAGAGCCCGAAGGACCTTGGTTGAAGTTATGCACCACATTGGGAAAAGGGTGCTATATAGGATGCTGACTATCAGACAAATGTCTAGCCCACATTTCCAACACTATAGGAAGTGATCCCATCAATACTGAAGAACATTTCACTTCACATTCTGAATGTATTTATGTTACTATTTATTATTTGGGGTTATTTATTCCAGGGGAAACCGTACTACTATGGGCTGACCCTGTAAAACAACACCTATCGTGCTGCTATGGCTGACCCTGTAAAACAACACCTATCATACTACTATGACTGACCCTGTAAAACAACACCTATCATACTACTATGGCTGACCCTGTAAAACAACACATTACACTGCACCTATCATACTACTATGGTGTATGTAACAATAAAACATAATTTAAAAATAATAATTTTGGGGTGTTTATAATGCTATTTATTTATTTAAGGAATAATGTATGTATATATGTTTTCATGTAAATCATCTGAATACTACTATGGTACCCGTTGTACATGTTGTTTTCATGTAAATCATCTGAATACTACTATGGTACCCGTTGTACATGTTGTTTTCATGTAAATTATCTGAATACTACTATGGTACCCGTTGTACATGTTGTTTTCATGTAAATCATCTGAATACTACTATGGTACCCGTTGTACATGTTGTTTTCATGTAAATCATCTGAATACTACTATGGTACCCGTTGTACATGTTGTTTTCATGTAAATCATCTGAATACTACTATAGTACCCATTGTACATGTTGTTTTCATGTAAATCATCTGAATACTACTATGGTACCCGTTGTACATGTTGTTTTCATGTAAATCATCTGAATAATACTATTGCACTCATTTACATGTTGCTCTTCTATTTATAGCCTAAATGCATTATCAAGTTTTTTAAATATTTATATTCATTATCATGTCATGTTCAAATCAAAGTTGCTCATCTGCGATGGACGACGTTTGTACAGGTTGTTTTACGATTGTCTTTCGTGACGATCATTTCTTTAATAGAACAGAATGCACAGACAAACGAATGAACCGACATCTACATCTCATTATTTGACAGACACAGCCTTACCTGCATGTTTCCATTAGATACACAGCCTTATATTCATGTTTCCATTAGATACACAGCCTTACATTCATGTTTCCATTAGATACACAGCCTTACATTCATGTTTCCATTAGATACACAGCCTTTCATTCATTCATGTTTCCATTAGATACACAGCCTTATATTCATGTTTCCATTAGATACACAGCCTTATATTCATGTTTCCATTAGATACATAGCCTTTCATTCATGTTTCCATTAGATACACAGCCTTATATTCATGTTTCCATTAGATACACAGCCTTATATTCATGTTTCCATTAGATACACAGCCTTACATTCATTCATGTTTCCATTAGATACACAGCCTTACATTCATTCATGCTGCCATTTAACAGGAATGTTATTTTCCCATAGTTGTCATGTCATTTTCGAATTGTTTTAACGATATAGTAGGTCACTTTCTCAGTTTAGGTCTTTAGGTTCTACTCTGTATCTCACTCTGTCTGCCCCTTAGATAGCACCCTATACCCTACGCAGTGCACTACTGTTGACCTATACCCTACGTAGTGCACTACTGTTGACCAGAGCCCCATGTCAAAAGTTGTGCACTATATAGGGAATAGGGTGCCATTTGGGAGACAAGCCTATGTTATATATATATATATAATGGTTACGATCACTCCTCTTAATCCTGGTCCATGGGACCCACAGGGGGTGCAGGGATTAGTTCCAACCCAGCACTAACACACTCGTTAACAGCTATAGTCAAGGTTTGATGAATAGGGAATCAGCTGTAGCCAGTCTGTTAGTTAGTGCTGGGATGGCTCTAAACTCTGCACAGGACCAGGGTCGTCCATCACTGATGACATCACTTCCTTGTTGACCTTCAACCCTTGTTTTCTTGGTACTAACGTGACACAGAAATAAAGCATTGATTCAAGACTTTGTCTGTGTGAGTGATTTGATAGTTTTTTCACAAACCGATGCTGTTCACAACAACCACTAGATGGAAGCAGAGAGAAGGCAAAGAACCCTGAAAACCTTGACATGACTGGGAAAGGGAAAGGCAAAGAACCCTGAAAACCTTGACATGACTGGGAAAGAGAAAGGGAAAGGCAAAGAACCCTGAAAACCTTGACATGACTGGGAAAGGGAAAGGCAAAGAACCCTGAAAACCTTGACATGACTGGGAAAGGGAAAGGCAAAGAACCCTGAAAACCTTGACATGACTGGGAAAGGGAAAGGGAAAGGGAAAGGCAAAGAACCCTGAAAACCTTGACATGACTGGGAAAGGGAAAGGCAAAGAACCCTGAAAACCTTGACATGACTGGGAAAGGGAAAGGGTAAGAACCCTGAAAACCTTGACATGACTGGGAAAGGGAAAGGGAAAGAACCCTGAAAACCTTGACATGACTGGGAAAGGGAAAGGGTAAGGGAAAGGCAAAGAACCCTGAAAACCTTGACATGACTGGGAAAGGGAAAGGCAAAGAACCCTGAAAACCTTGACATGACTGGGAAAGGGAAAGGGTAAGAACCCTGAAAACCTTGACATGACTGGGAAAGGGAAAGGGAAAGGCAAAGAACCCTGAAAACCTTGACATGACTGGGAAAGGGAAAGGGAAAGAACCCTGAAAACCTTGACATGACTGGGAAAGGGAAAGGGAAAGAACCCTGAAAACCTTGACATGACTGGGAAAGGGAAAGGGAAAGAACCCTGAAAACCTTGACATGACTGGGAAAGGGAAAGGCAAAGAACCCTGAAAACCTTGACATGACTGGGAAAGGGAAAGGCAAAGAACCCTGAAAACCTTGACATGACTGGGAAAGGGAAAGGCAAAGAACCCTGAAAACCTTGACATGACTGGGAAAGGGAAAGGGTAAGAACCCTGAAAACCTTGACATGACTGGGAAAGGGAAAGGCAAAGAACCCTGAAAACCTTGACATGACTGGGAAAGGGAAAGGCAAAGAACCCTGAAAACCTTGACATGACTGGGAAAGGGAAAGGGAAAGACAAAGAACCCTGAAAACCTTGACATGACTGGGAAAGGGAAAGGGAAAGGGAAAGGGAAAGACAAAGAACCCTGAAAACCTTGACATGACTGGGAAAGGGAAAGGGAAAGACAAAGAACCCTGAAAACCTTGACATGACTGGGAAAGGGAAAGGGAAAGGGAAAGGGAAAGACAAAGAACCCTGAAAACCTTGACATGACTGGGAAAGGGAAAGGGAAAGACAAAGAACCCTGAAAACCTTGACATGACTGGGAAAGGGAAAGGGAAAGGGAAAGGGAAAGACAAAGAACCCTGAAAACCTTGACATGACTGGGAAAGGGAAAGGGTAAGGGAAAGGGAAAGGGGGATACCTAGTCAGTGTTACAACCTAGTCATTCAACTGAAATGTGTTTTCCTGCATTTAACCAACCCCTCTGAATCAGAGAGCGGGGGGCTGCCATAATTGACATCCATGTCTTCGGAGCCCAGGGAACAGTGGCAAGACAGGCGGTATATAGTGACGTTACCCATAGATGCTGATCTGGGGTCAGTTTTGCATTTCCCCCACTAATGGTTAAGGTTAGGATTGGGGGAGAGGAAGCTGATTCTAGATCTGTATTTTGGGGGACGACGACTTCAACATGGAAAAGATGTATAGTATTAGAATCTAATCAGATTCCTGTATGTTCTACCTGGAACTTGTCAAATACAAAATGGCAGCAAATACACTATCAAGAATCATACAATATTATTTTAATGGCTGACGTATGAGTGAGTCACATTTAGACTTCACCGAAGTGTTGCATGTATTGTATGAAAACACACGAGAGACTTATCAACTCAGCCTTCTAAGGTGTCAGATACAGACTGTGCATAGACCTTTTCAGGTGGCAGATGCTCTGATCCCCCCCCCCCCCCCTGCATTTCATCACAAATTGTCAGCAAGCCTTCTAAAAACGTGATTGACATAGGGAAAAGAGGGTGGGCTATCAAATCTGGTCACATCTGTTTAGCGGGTGAAATGCTTTTGTTTCTTGATCCGACATCACGGTAATACCTATATCAGCTGGTCATTGATAACCTACATTTTACTAGGCAAGTCAGTTAATAACTTCTTATGGCTGGGGGCAGTATTGAGTAGCTTGGATGAATAAGGTGCCCAGAGGTGCCCAGAGTAAACTGCCTGCTACTCAGGCCCAGAAGCTAGAATATGAATATTATTAGTAGATTTGGATAGAAAACACTTTGAAGTTTCTAAAACTGTTTGAATGATGTCTGTGAGTATAACAGAACTCATATGGCAGGCAAAAACCTGAGAAAAAATCCAACCAGGAAGTGGGAAATCTGAGGTTTGTAGGTTTTCAAGTCTTTGCCTATCCAATATACAGTGGAAATTTGGTCTGATTGCACTTCCTAAGGCATCCACTAGATGTCAACAGTCTTTAGAACCTTGTTTCAGGCTTCTACTGTGAAGGAGGAGAGAATAAGAGCTGATTGAGTAAGGGGTCTGCCAGAAGGCCATGAGCTCACTCAGGCGCGCTCCCGTGAGAGTTAGCCGCGTTCCAATGCATTTCTAAAGACAAAGGAATTCTCCTGATGAAACATTATGGAAGATTTATGTTTAAAACATCCTAAAGATTGATTCTATACGTCGTTTGACATGTTTCTACGAACTGTAATGTAATGTTTGACTTTTCGTCTGGCCTGCGTGTCGTGAATTTCGATATGTGAACTAAAAGCGCGAACAAAAAGGAACTATTTGGACATAAATTATGGACTTTTTCGAACAAAACAAACATTTATTGTGGAACTGGGATTCCCGGGAGTGCATTCTGATGAAGATTATCAAAGGTAAGTGAATACTTATAATGCTATTTTTGACTTCTGTTGACTCCACAACATGGCCGATTTCTGTATGGCTTGTTTTGGGCTCTGAGCGCTATACTCAGGTTATAGCATGGTGTGCTTTTTCGGTAAAGCTTTTTTGAAATCTGACACAGCGGTTGCATTAAGGAGAAGTTTATCTAAAGTTCCACGCATAACACTTGTATCTTTTATCAATGTTTATTATGAGTATTTCTGTAATTTGATGTTGCTCTCTGCAAAATCACCGGATGTTTTGGAAGCAAAACATTACTGAATGTAAAGCGCCAATGTAAACTGAGATTTTTGGATTTTTTGGATTTAAATATGAACTTTATCGAACAAAACATACATGTATTGTGTAACATGAAGTCCTATGAGTGTCATCTGATGAAGATCATCAAAGTTTAGTGATACATTTTTATCTCTATTTCTGCTTTTTGTGACTCCTCTCTTTGGCTGGAAAAATGGCTGTGTTTTTCTGTGACTAGGTGCTGACTAAACATAATCAGATGGTGTTCTTTTGTCGTAAAGCCTTTTTGAAATCGGACACTGTGGTGGGATTAACAACAAGTTTATCTTTAAAATGCTGTAAAATACTTGTATGTTTGAGGAATTTTAATTTTGAGATTTGTTGTTTGAATTTGGCGCCCTGCACTTTCACTGGCTGTTGTCATATCGATTCCTTTAACTTCTTGACGCACAGATCCCTTTAGCGGGATCATCTTCGTAAACAACCGCTGAATTGCAGAGCACCAAATTCAATAACAATACAAAAAATATTTATAATCATGAAATCACAAGTGAAATATACCAAAACACAGCTTAGCTTGTTGTTAATCCACCTATCGTGTCCGATTTTGAAAATATGTTTTACAGCGAAAGCAATCCAAGCGTTTTTGAGTTTATCAATCACTAGACAAAACAGTAAGAACAGCTAGCCACAAATTAGCTTGGTCACGAAATTCAGAAAAGCAAGACAATTAATCGCTTACCTTTGATAATCTTCGGATGTTTGTACTCACGAGACTCCCAGTTACACAATAAATGTTATTTTTGTTCGATAAAGATGAGTTTTATAACCAAAAACCACCATTTGGTTTGCGCGTTATGTTCAGAAAACCACAGGCTCGTTCCGGTCCTGAAAGTCCACGAAAATTCCAAAAAGTATCCGTAATGTTCGTAGAAACATGTCAAATGTTTTTTATAATCAATCCTCAGGTTGTTTTTAACATACATAATCGATAATATTTCAACCGGACGGTGAACTATTCAATACTACAGAGAAAGAAAATGTCGAGCTACATCTCTCGCGCGCAGGAACTAATCAAAGGACACCTGACGCATTTTGATAAATCTCGCTCATTTTTCAAAATAAAAGCCTGAAACTATGTCTAAAGTCTGGTCACAGCCTGAGGAAGCCATTGGAAAAGGAATCTGGTTGATACCCCTTTAAACGGAGGAGGGGCAGGCAATGAAACAGGGATTTTTCCAAATAAAAGGCACTTCCGGGTTGGATTTCCTCAGGTTTTCGCCTGCAAAATCAGTTCTGTTAACTCACAGACAATATTTTGACCGTTTTGGAAACTTTGGAGTGTTTTTTCTATCCTAATCTGTAAATTATATGCATATTCTACGATCTGGGCCTGAGAAATAGTCAGTTTACCTTGGGAACGTTATTTTTCCAAACATATAAATAGTGCCCCCTAGCTGAAAGAAGTTAACGGGATCTCAGCCGTAAGAAGTTAAACAGTTTAAAAACACATTACATAATTTCACAAATAGTTTCATCTTTACTCATTCATTTTATACAACAATTAGATGCAAGCCTCACAACTGAGACTCTTGTATAAACACAGTTATGGTAATGTTGCTGTATTGTCTCTCATGAGTTTCACAAACATTAAACGAAATGGACCGGTCGTAGCTGGATTCTCCCCCGACCGTGTACACATTCTCCAAAACATGGACATTGTTCAGTTCTCAAGTTCTATGATGGAGAAGAGGTTCCTTTGTTCTCCTGTGAAACCTCTCTGTCTATACAGCATGGCCCTGAGGAGAGAGACTCCTCTAGGAATGTATGACCTGCGATAACAGAGCCTGGGTGTAGGGGGAAGAGAGAGGTGGTGAGAGAGAGAGATGTTGCAGAGACAAGGGGATGGTACTCGCTATCCCCAAAGAGGGCCACGTCATGACACTGCAGTGAAGTCTAAAATGCTGTCCATTTCACCACCATAGATAGTAGGCTACTAGGCCTACTATCTGTGTGTTCAGGGACCTCCTGATTTACAAATTAAACACTCTCTATAAGCGACTTTTTACCACTCATTCTATTAGAGTCGTTTTTTGTTTGTTTGAGGGATATCTGTAGACTATGCAGCAGTCTCAGGACGGTTTAAAAATGGCCTTTTCTCCGGCATCTCTCAAATACACTGAGTTGACTGCGAGCTGGTGTAGTTTGTTTCTCGGCCTGTTCCGCGAGAGGGTGGAGTTAGCCGTTTGAGAGAGTGGTGAAGATGCTGCTAAAGGTCAATCAGGAGGAGAACATAACACCACTGGTCAGGATTCACTAAGAGGCAGGAGAATATAACACCACTAGTCAGGATTAACTAAGAGGCAGGAGAATATAACACCACTAGTCAGGATTCACTAAGAGACAGGAGAATATAACACCACTGGTCAGGATTCACTAAGAGACAGGAGAACATAACACCACTAGTCAGGATTCACTAAGAGACAGGAGAATATAACACTACTGGTCAGGATTCACTAAGAGACAGGAGAACATAACACCACTGGTCAGGATTCACTAAGAGACAGGAGAATATAACACCACTGGTCAGGATTCACTAAGAGACAGGAGAACATAACACCACTGGTCAGGATTCACTAAGAGACAGGAGAATATAACACCACTGGTCAGGATTCACTAAGAGACAGGAGAATATAACACCACTAGTCAGGATTCACTAAGAGACAGGAGAACATAACACCACTGGTCAGGATTCACTAAGAGACAGGAGAATATAACACCACTGGTCAGGATTCACTAAGAGACAGGAGAATATAACACCACTGGTCAGGATTCACTAAGAGACAGGAGAACATAACACCACTGGTCAGGATTCACTAAGAGACAGGAGAATATAACACCACTAGTCAGGATTCACTAAGAGACAGGAGAACATAACACCACTGGTCAGGATTCACTAAGAGACAGGAGAACATAACACCACTGGTCAGGATTCACTAAGAGACAGGAGAATATAACACCACTGGTCAGGATTCACTAAGAGACAGGAGAATATAACACCACTGGTCAGGATTCACTAAGAGACAGGAGAATATAACACCACTGGTCAGGATTCACTAAGAGACAGGAGAATATAACACCACTGGTCAGGATTCACTAAGAGACAGGAGAACATAACACCATGGTCAGGATTCACTAAGAGACAGGAGAATATAACACCACTGGTCAGGATTCACTAAGAGACAGGAGAATATAACACCACTGGTCAGGATTCACTAAGAGACAGGAGAATATAACACCACTGGTCAGGATTCACTAAGAGACAGGAGAATATAACACCACTGGTCAGGGTTCACTAAGAGACAGGAGAATATAACACCACTGGTCAGGGTTCACTAAGAGACAGGAGAATATAACACCACTGGTCAGGATTCACTAAGAGACAGGAGAACATAACGAACAAACCACAAAATGTACATGTTGACCCATAATAGATTAGTTTAAAAACCCATCCATCTATTCCACTGTCCTGTTCTTCCAGAAATACAGAAACTCCTTTCCCCTGCCCTCTAACTCTCTTCTCTCCCCTCCACTCTCTCTTTCTCTCTCTCTTCTCTCCCTTCCCCCTCTCTCTCTTCTCTCCCCTCCACTCTCTCTTTCTCTCTCTTCTCTTCCTTCCCCCTCTCTCTCTTCTCTCCCCTCCACTCTCTCTTTCTCTCTCTTCTCTTCCTTCCCCCTCTCTCTCTTCTCTCCCCTCCACTCTCTCTTTCTCTCTCTCTTCTCCCTTCCAACTCTCTCTCTTCTCTCCCCTCCACTCTCTCTTTCTCTCTCTTCTCTTCCTTCCCCCTCTCTCTCTTCTCTCCCCTCCACTCTCTCTTTCTCTCTCTTCTCTTCCTTCCCCCTCTCTCTCTTCTCTCCCCTCCACTCTCTCTTTCTCTCTCTTCTCTTCCTTCCCCCTCTCTCTCTTCTCTCCCCTCCACTCTCTCTTTCTCTCTCTTCTCTTCCTTCCCCCTCTCTCTCTTCTCTCCCCTCCACTCTCTCTTTCTCTCTCTTCTCTTCCTTCCCCCTCTCTCTCTTCTCTCCCCTCCACTCTCTCTTTCTCTCTCTTCTCTCCCTTCCCCCTCTAACTCTCTTCTCTCCCTCCACTCTCTCTTTCTCTCTCTTCTCTCCCTTCCCCCTCTCTCTCTTCTCTCCCCTCCACTCTCTCTTTCTCTCTCTTCTCTTCCTTCCCCCTCTCTCTCTTCTCTCCCCTCCACTCTCTCTTTCTCTCTCTTCTCTCCCTTCCCCCTCTAACTCTCTTCTCTCCCCTCCACTCTCTCTTTCTCTCTCTTCTCTCCCTTCCCCCTCTCTCTCTTCTCTCCCCTCCACTCTCTCTTTCTCTCTCTTCTCTCCCTTCCCC
This sequence comes from Salvelinus fontinalis, assembly GCF_029448725.1. NCBI lineage: Eukaryota > Metazoa > Chordata > Actinopteri > Salmoniformes > Salmonidae > Salvelinus > Salvelinus fontinalis. Next base: position 22,713 of record NW_026601174.1, read on the forward strand.
CTCTCTCTCTTCTCTCCCCTCCACTCTCTCTTTCTCTCTCTTCTCTCCCTTCCCCCTCTCTCTCTTCTCTCCCCTCTTCTCATCCACACATTTGTCTCATATCTTATTTTCTTGTACCACGTCACTTCGGACTCCATCCATCTATTCCATTGTATTGTTCCTCCAGAAATACAGAAAGTCATTTTGATGACATGGTGTGGTGAGAGAGAGAGGCTTCACCTTCACAAAGAAAGGGATGCTAGCTAATCACCCTCTCCCCTTCTCTCCTCCTCACATCCCCTCATCTCCTCATAAAGGAATGCTGCTGGTCCTACAAAATATTTCTCCTCCAATACATCAGCCTTAAGACATTGACCCATCACCTCTCCTCTTTCCCTCTCCTCTTCTCCTCTCCCCCCTCTCCTAACAACACAACCCTGGTCCTACAACATATTTCTCCTCCAATACATCAGCCTTAAGACATTGACCCATCACCTCTCCTCTATCCCTCTCCTCTTCTCCTCTCCCCCCTCTCCTAACAACACAACCCTGGTCCTACAACATATTTCTCCTCCAATACATCAGCCTTAAGACATTGACCCATCACCTCTCCTCCTTCCCTCTCCTCTTCTCCTCTCCCCCCTCTCTTAACAACACAACCCTGGTCCTACTACATATCTCCCTTCCAGCCCTTCAGCCTTAAGACATTGACCCTTCACCTCACCTGTAATAGAATGAATAGAATGAAGACGTTGTAGAATTCGACAGTCATTCCTGGTCTATTTCAACGTTCCGTGCTGGCTGGACCGGACCGGCAGCCTTACAAGGTGTGATGTTAGGAATATCTATTTTATTGATGCATATTAGAAGCCTGGATAATACAAGTTACATTACGTTTTCTTCGATAGGTCCATTATGTAGTTTGGTGTATGACTGGACTCATTTCAGATAGATAGTCAAGTTATAGATCTGTCATTCCCATGGGAAGTGTGTCAATAAGTTGTAGATCTATTCTATGTGCACAATGGTCTCTCTAACCTTAATCTTTAACATTTTTGGTTATTGGAAATATACTTTACAGTGGTTTAGATGATACAGTGATTCTCTACATGTTACATGGATTGTTGTGTCACATCAACTGAAATCAGGAGGATATTTAAGAATATTAGAAACCAACCAACTTCCTACAAACTTCTGCTAACATTAGCCACCGCTACCCAAGAATGATTGGGAGTGGTGGGACAGGCTGTGCCTGTGCTCCTCTCCTTTTCTTGCATTTTCAACGGTCTGAAGGGTGCTGGAAATTATTATCTTGTTAATGCAAAGACCAGGAAACTCTGGAAAAAAATACAAGTCGATTCTTTAAATTCATTGTAAAATAAGGTTTCAAACAGCAACACAAGCCAGTGTAACATATGTACTCAATTACATGGGCAGTGTTCCAAATCACAACTTCCTCTCTTTATAGTGCCCTACTTTTGACCAAAGTCATATGGGCCCTGGTCAAAAGTAGGGCACAATATCATAGGCGATAGGGAGCCATTTGGGACAGCATTGGTGGGTCCCTAAGGGGTGTAGTGGTCCATCTCTGATACAGTGATTTGGGGTGAATAATGCTCATCATTAGCTAACAGACAGACAGCAGGGTTGGCACTTAATTCAAATAGAACACAGTTCATTCAAATGAATTAAAAATTCCAGAGTTAGCTGGTGACATCACAATGATGACAAGAGGTTTTCCTGCTCATTATTTATCTCCTTTTGAAATGTCATTGTGTTTCCAAGACATTGTAATGCACTTCAGACTATATCTCCATCAGCTTCAATTAGGTAGAATTAAGTATCTTCATAACCATATTGTGACCCAATATGCAGCACATGAATGTGTTACAAAAGTTGAATACCTTCACTTTGAATTGACCCCAACCCTGTCAAACAGGTAGATGTTGGACAGGTCCAGCAGGTTTTGGGCTGGACAGAAAGTATGTGGAGGGTTGAAGGATGAGAGAGAGAGAAAAATAGAGGGAGGGGTCTGACTGGACGGGTCCTTAAATAGGAGTTGAGGGATAGGTAGAACTCAACTCACAGGCAGGACAGAGAGAGAGAGAGACCCAGTGAAGACCTTTGAAGATCTCTGAAGAAGTGAAGCTACAACTGAAGACTTCAGAAGGTGAGATTTCAACATCTGTTCATCTAATACTGTACCTGTCTATGTCCCAACTGACCTCCTATTCCCTTAGTAGTGAGCTACTTTAGACAAGGGTCCATATTACCTTTGTGGCCCTGAGCTATTCTCTATTTAGTTCACTGTGGGCCCTGGTCCAAAGTAGTGCACTACATAGGGGATAAGAAGCCATTTGGGAAGCATCCATGTTCCTGTGTGCAAGGAGAATCTATTGTAAGTGGTTGAAGAGATGATACCTGGGATCACCAGGACCGAGTTGGGAAAATGCTGCCTTAGCAGTTGCATAAGTTTTGTAGCTTACACACGGTTTCCTTAACCTCTCTGTCACGGATCCCTCCGGTACTGTTGCTCTTTCCGTGCACCGGTTTTGGAGGCCAACGTCACCGGCCTCTAGGAACTGAACTGTGTCATTGCCCACACCTGGTGCACATATTCTCCCCTGAATAGTAATTGTGTGTTTGTGCCCTTTGTTCTTAATTACAGTAGGTTATGTACTTAACACAGGGTTTCCTCTCCTCTCCTCTAGTACCCACAGCTATACAGTAGGTTATGTATTAACACAGGGTTTCCTAACCTCTAGTACCCCCAGCTATACAGTAGGTAATGTATTAACACAGGGTTTCCTCTCCTCTCCTCTAGTACCCCCAGCTATACAGTAGGTTATGTATTAACACAGGGTTTCCTCTCCTCTCCTCTAGTACCCCCAGCTATACAGTAGGTTATGTATTAACACAGGGTCTCCTCTCCTCTAGTACCCCCAGCTATACAGTAGGTTATGTATTAACACAGGGTCTCCTCTCCTCTAGTACCCCCAGCTATACAGTAGGTTATGTATTAACACAGGGTCTCCTCTCCTCTAGTACCCCCAGCTATACAGTAGGTTATGTATTAACACAGGGTTTCCTAACCTCTAGTACCCCCAGCTATACAGTAGGTTATGTATTAACACAGGGTTTCCTAACCTCTAGTACCCCCAGCTATACAGTAGGTTATGTACTTAACACAGGGTTTCCTCTCCTCTCCTCTAGTACCCCCAGCTATACAGTAGGTTATGTATTAACACAGGGTTTCCTCTCCTCTAGTACCCCCAGCTATACAGTAGGTTATGTACTTAACACAGGGTTTCCTCTCCTCTCCTCTAGTACCCCCAGCTATACAGTAGGTTATGTACTTAACACAGGGTTTCCTCTCCTCTCCTCTAGTACCCCCAGCTATACAGTAGGTTATGTATTAACACAGGGTTTCCTCTCCTCTCCTCTAGTACCCCCAGCTATACAGTAGGTTATGTACTTAACACAGGGTCTCCTCTCCTCTCCTCTAGTACCCCCAGCTATACAGTAGGTTATGTATTAACACAGGGTTTCCTCTCCTCTCCTCTAGTACCCACAGCTATACAGTAGGTTATGTATTAACACAGGGTTTCCTAACCTCTAGTACCCCCAGCTATACAGTAGGTTATGTATTAACACAGGGTATCCTCTCCTCTAGTACCCCCAGCTATACAGTAGGTTATGTATTAACACAGGGTTTCCTCTCCTCTCCTCTAGTACCCCCAGCTATACAGTAGGTTATGTATTAACACAGGGTTTCCTCTCCTCTAGTACCCCCAGCTATACAGTAGGTTATGTACTTAACACAGGGTTTCCTAACCTCTAGTACCCCCAGCTATACAGTAGGTTATGTATTAACACAGGGTTTCCTCTCCTCTAGTACCCCCAGCTATACAGTAGGTTATGTATTAACACAGGGTTTCCTCTCCTCTCCTCTAGTACCCCCAGCTATACAGTAGGTTATGTATTAACACAGGGTCTCCTCTCCTCTAGTACCCCCAGCTATACAGTAGGTTATGTACTTAACACAGGGTCTCCTCTCCTCTCCTCTAGTACCCCCAGCTATACAGTAGGTTATGTATTAACACGGGGTTTCCTATCCTCTCCTCTAGTACCCCCAGCTATACAGTAGGTTATGTACTTAACACAGGGTTTCCTAACCTCTCAGCCATTCCAGTGATTTGGGGTTTTCCAGTACAAGCACAGCTGATTAAAATGCTCAACATATCTCTCTCTCTCTCCAGACTATCACCATGGTAGCATTGACCATCCTTCTGCTTGTCAGCACAGCTTTTGCTCTGGGAGACACCTTTGTTCCCATAGGTAAGAGTGACACACCTCACACTTACAGTTGAAGGTGGATGTTTACATACACTTAGGTTGGAGTCATTAAAACTTGTTTTTCAACCAGTCCACGCATTTCTTGTTAACAAAGTATAGTTTTGGCAAGTCGGTTAGGACATCTACTTTGTGCATGACACAGGTCATTTTTCCCCAAAAATTTTAAAGACAGATTATTTCACAACTCCAGTGGGTCAGACGTTTACATACAGTAAGTTGACTGTGCCTTTAAACAGCTTGGAAAATTCCAGAAAATAATATCATGGCTTTAGAAGCTTCTGATGGGCTAATTGACATCATTTGAGTCAATTGGAAGTGTACCTGTGGCTGTATTTCAAAGCCTACCTTCAAACTCAGTGCTTCTTTGTTTGACATCATGGGAAAATCAAAGGAAATAAGCCAAGACCTCAGAAAAAAATGTAGACCTCCAAGTCTGGTTCATCCTTGGGAGCAATTTCCAAACGGCTGAAGGTACCATGTTCATCTGTAAAAACAATAGTACGCAAGTATAAACACCATGGGACCACACAGCCGTCATACCACTCAGGAAGGAGACGCGTTCTGTCTCCTAGAGGTGAACGTACTTTGGTGTGGAAAGTGCAAATCAATCCCAGAACAACAGCAAAGGACCTTGTGAAGATGCTGGAGGAAACAGCTACAAGAGTATCTATATCCACAGTAAAACGAGTCCTATATCGACATAACCTGAAATGCCGCTCAGCAAGGAAGAAGCCACTGCTCCAAAACCGCCATAAAAATGCCAGACTACGGTTTGCAACTGCACATGGGGACAAATACTGTACTTTTTGGAGAAATGTCCTCTCGTCTGATGAAACAAAAACAGAACTGATTTGCCATAATGGACATTGTTAAGTTTGGAGGATAAAGGGGAGGCTTGCAAGCCAAGAACACCATCCCAACCGTGAAGCACGGGGGTGGCAGCATCATGTTGTTGGGGTGCTTTGCTGCAGGAGGGACTGGTGTACTTTACAAAATAGATGGCATCATGAGGATGGAAAATGATGTGCATATATTGAAGCAACATCAAGACATCAGTCAGGAAGTTAAAGCTTGGATGCAAATGGGTCTTCCAAATGGACAATGATCCCAAGCAGACTTTGAAAATTGTGGCAAAATGGCTTAAGGACAACAAAGTCAAGGCATTGGAGTGGCCATCACAAAGCCCTGACCTCAATCCTATAGAAAATTTGTGGGCAGAACTGAAAAAGCATGTGCAAACAAGGGGGCCTACAAACCTGACACAGATACAGCAGCTCTGTCAGGAGGAATGGGCCAAAATTCAACCAACTTATTGTGGGAAGCTTGCGGAAGGCGATCCACAAGAGGACAGTGTACAGTCTAGCCATTCTCCCAAGTACTTGTATGAGGTGACTACCTCAAGCTCTAAACCCTCAGAGGGGAGAGGGGCATTCTTCTTACCAAACCACATGACCTTTGTTTTGGAGGTGTTCAGAACAAGGTTAATTAAGGCCAGAGAAAGCTTGTTAGCAAACCAGGCCAAAGACCCCTCAGAGACACCAATACTCCTTAGCCGGCCCACAAGAATGGAATGGTCTACCATATCAAAAGCTTTGGCCAGGTCAATAAAAATAGCAGCACAACATTGCTTAGAATCAAGGGCAATGGCGACATCATTGAGTACCTTTTAAGTTTGCAGTGACACATCCATAACCTGAACGGAAACCAGATTGCATACCAGAGAGAATACTATAGACATCAAGAAAGCCAGTTGATTATTGACAAGTTTTTCAAAACTTTTGATAAACAGGGAAAAATAGCAATAGGCCATAAACAGTTAGGATCAGCTTGATCTCCCCAATAAAAAATAAAAAAAAGACAACCCGTGGATGTCTTCCAAGCCATGGAAACCTCCCTAGAGAGAAGAGACAGTTTAAAAAGGTCAGCCGTGACACCAGATAAATTAAGGTTGTGCCTTGCTCAAGGGCACATAGACAGATATTTCAACTTCTCATCTCAGGGATTCAAACTAGCAACCTTTGTGTTACTGGCCCAACTCTCTAACCACTAGGCTACCTGCCACTCCTCTTGTTCCATAGATGTATGTTGATGTATAAGATTGAGATTCACAGCCCAAGCTTCCAGAATGTCTGTCCAGCAATGTATATTATGTCCATACTTATGTCCATACATTGTCCAGCAATGTTATGTCATGTCCACATTACAATGTATGTTACCTGTCTATCAAGATGGTATCATACAACTCAAGACCCGCTGTGAGCGTGCTCGAGATGCCGCGCTAAGGCGCCCAATTGGAACCTTCATCCCCACGTGTGATGACGATGGACAATACACCCCTGAGCAATGTTCCGGCTCTACAGGTTAACACACACACACATACAAGCCCACAGTAAATTCTCCAATTCAGTTGAACGTGACAAATTCAATGTGTTACAGTAAAATGTGCAAATATTGTATATGTAACAGGTTTTTAACATGTCTATTTCTGGTAGGTTACTGTTGGTGTGTCACCAGAACAGGACAGAAGATCCCGGGTACTGAGACTCCACCAGGCACTGCTACCAACTGTTAGCAACTTCTAGCCAACTTCTAGCCACTTGTTCACCAAGGTATATACACACAAAAACACACACACACTCTCACTCATTCACTAAATGTTATTTCTTTGCAGCTGGTTCTGGATGTTTATGTTGTTGTTGTGTCTGTATTTGTAGATGTGGACAGAGATGAAAAGCGTTGGAACGAAGACGTTGAAGACTTTGACAGTTGTCTTTACTGTACTACAGGACCTGATTCACATTCTATACAAATAAATGAAGAAATCCAGAGTTTAAACTGTTGATTTACTTTCTTCCTTGTTGGTGTGATATGCTGAACAATGTATCTGAATCAGTTCATTTCTGGGAAGTGGAGGAAGGAGTAGGACTGTTATGGTGACTGTATTACCACCACACCGGCAGTTACAGGACATGAAGGCAGTTAACTTCTACTTCATCACAATCCCGGATCCGAGAGCACCCCATCAGTAAAAAAGCTGACTAGCATAGCCTAGCAGAGCGTCACAAGTAAATACTAGCATCTAAATATCATTAAATCACAAGTCCAAGACACCAGATGAAAGATACACATCTTGTGAATCCAGCCATCATTTCTGATTTTTAAAATGTTTTACAGGGAAGACACTATGTATTTCTATTAGCTAACCACGATAGCAAAAGACACAACTTTTTTTTTCCCCCACCATTTTCCTCCTGCATAGGTAGCTATCACAATTTCGACCAAATAAAGATATAAATAGTCACTAACCAAGAAACAACTTCATCAGATGACAGTCTGATAACATATTTATTGTATAGCATATGTTTTGTTAGAATGTGCATATTTCAGGTATAAATCATAGTTTTACATTGCAGCCACCATCACAACTCTCACAAAAGCAACTAGAATAACTACAGAGACCAACGTGAATTACCTAAATACTCATCATAAAACATTTATGAAAAATACACAGCGTACAGCAGATGAAAGACACAGATCTTGTGAATATAGCCAATATTTCAGATTTTCTAAGTGTTTTACAGCAAACACAATATAGCATTATATTAGCTTTCTACAATAGCCAACCACACAACAGCATTGATTCAAGCCAACAATAGCGATAACGAATACACCAGCAAAAGATATTAATTTTTTCACTAACCTTCTCAAACTTCTTCAGATGACAGTCCTATAACATATTACACAATACATAGAGTTTGTTCGAAAATGTGCATATTTAGCGGCACAAATCGTGGTTATACAATGAGAATAGTAGCCAAGCTGCCAACAATGTCGGGAGAAATCTTGGGAGAGGCACCTAATCTAATCATTAACTAATCATAAACTTGACTAAAAAATACAGGTTGGACAGCAAATGAAAGATACATTAGTTCTTAATGCAACAGCTGTGTTAGATTTTTAAAATTAACGTTACTACGACATACAGCGTGCGTTAAAGCGAGACCGCACCGAAATTAATGGCGGAATAGGAGTTTTACATTTTTCAACAGAACAACGAATTAACATCATAAATAGTTCTTACTTTTTGATGAGCTTTCATCAATCTTGGGCAAGTTGTCCTTTGTCCAAAAGAATCGTTGCACGGTTGTAGATTGTCGCCTTCAACTTTGGAATTAGCAGTAAACATTAGCCATGTGGCCCAGACGTGCCCAAGTCACTAACGCAGCACAAAGAAATATCCGAAAATCGCAATATACTGATATAAACTGATATAACTCGGTTTAAAATAACATGATGTCTTTAACAACTATATCGAATAAAATCAGAGCCGGATATATCTAAGGCCTATAACGGGAGCTTTCCAGAACGCCATCCTGAGGTCTGTCTTGCGTCATGGCGAATGTTGAAAAGAGTGCACCCCACGTTCCAAGCCCATTTATATGGCCTCAGATCTGCCTAGCAACTCCATTCCAATTCTCAGTATTTGCTGACATCTAGGGGGAGGCGTATGCAGTGCATCTCGACCAATAGAAGACATTCAAATTAATAAACTGACCCCAGAACAGCCTGCCTGATTTCAGATTTCTCACTTCCTCACAGGAAGTTTGCTCCAACTTGAGTTCTGTTTTACTCACAGATATAATTCAAACGGTTTTAGAAACTAGAGAGTGTTTTCTATCCAATCGTAATAATAATATGCATATTGTACGAGCAAGAATTGAGTTGAGAACGTGTTGAGAACGAATTGAGAATTGAGAACGTGACAATGTAGTAGTTAGGCTTCTCCAAGCTCTGATGCTGCTGATGGTCATTAGTAGTCTACCACACTTGTTAACTGCATGCTACTCAGTACTCTATTGTCCCTCTAATCACTCTGACATCAACACTGATTGGTGGAAATCAGAAGGCTGGACAGCTGAGAAGGGGGTTGTGGGGTTTAGTCACGTGCACAGGCAAGGCCTTCCTAATGCCTGTGGATCTTGGGACCATGATATGGGGTATCAGCCTACTCAGTGACACCCATGGAACACAACTGAAAGAGTTGACAAAATATTAGCATCCCAACTCTGACTGCAGGACTTGGACTGTGGAATGAAATCTGTCAGTATTTCCTTTGTGTGGGATTCTTTATATTAATTTTAATTATGGCAGCTTTGGTCCTCCGTCGACATCGAAATGTCATTCCAGTATATATACAGGAGTTCAGCAGAGTCCACAATCAGAACCATGCTGCTCTGAGGCTGAAGAATTGTTCCAGGCCACAGAGGGATGAAAGACCCCTTTACTGAGTCTACAGCTTCACATTTCACTAAATCATTCCATTGTTTGCTTCATGCATTATATCATCCTGTAAAATAAAGTACATGCTCTTCTGAAGGGGCAGTATTGAGTAGCTTGGAGGAGAGGTGCACAGAGGTGCCCATATTAAACTGCCTGCTCCTCAGTCCTGGTTGCTAATATATGCATATTATTATTCATATCGGATAGAAAACACTCTGAAGTTTCTAAAACTGTTTGAATGATTTCTGTGAGTATAACCGAACTCATATGGCAGGCAAAAACCTGAGAAAAAATCCAAACAGGAAGTGGGAATTATGAGGCTGGTCGATTTTCAACCAAGACTCTATTGAAATCACAGCGAGATATGTCAACAGTCTGTATAACTTTGATGCCTCTCTTGTAAAGGGGGGCCACATGAGAGGGGAATTAGTCAGGTCTCCCATGACCTGACCATGCACGTTCACATGAGAGGGAGCTCTGTTCCATCGCTCTTCTGAAGTCATGTAATTCTCCAGTTGGAAAGTTATTCAAGATGCTAAAAACATTCTAAAGATTGATTCAATACATCGTTTGACATGTTTCAGACTGTTACGGAACTTTTGGACATTTCGTCAGCTTTTAGTGAACGCTCTTCGTGACTTTGGATTTGTTTACCAAACGCGGTAACAACAGTAGCTATTTGGGCATAACCGAACAAAACAAACATTTATGGAAGTGGGAGTCCTGGAGTGCATTCCGACGAAGATCAGCAAAGGTAAGTTCAGATTTAATGCTTTTTATGAGTTTTGTTGACTGCATAATTTGGCAGGTTATGGCTTGCTTTTATGGCTGAAAGCCGTTTTCCGATTATTGAATATTGTTTTGCCGTAAAGCTTTTTGAAATCTGACACAGCGGTTGCATTAAGAACAAGTGTAACTTTAATTCTGTGTAAAACATGTATCTTTCAAAGTTGATGAGTTACGTTTTTTGACGTGGCTCTGCAATTTCTCTGGATATTTTGGAAGCATTTCTGAACATGGTGCCAATGTAAAGAGGTTATTGTAAATAAATATTAACTTTAATCGAACATAACATTTATGTATTGTGTAACATGAAGTCCTATGAGTGTCATCTGATGAAATTCAAAGGTTTGTGATTCATTTTCTCCATTTCTGCTTTTTGTGACTCCTGTCTTTGGCTGGAATATTGACTGATTTTGCAGTGACCTAACAATCGTTTGTGGTGATTTCGCTTTAAAGCCTATTTGAAATCGGACACGTTGTTGGGCTTAACAAGACGACCTTTAAAATGGTTTGAGATGCATGTATTTTGAGGAATTTTAATTATGAGATTTGTTGTTTGAATTTGGTGCCCTGCACTTCCACTGGCTGTTGTCATATCGATCCCGTTAGTGGGATTTCAGCCATAAGAAATTAACTGAAAAAAAATCAAGGAGAGGTTTGTCCCTTGGTATCAAACAATATTTTGATCATACATCTATTTACATTCTTAAACAGAAAATATTCCCAATTCAATGGATAATGAGGTAAGATAAGGTTAGCTGTATTGCATGCAGAAGACAGAACTGCTCACTTGTCTGCAGGTATACAGACAAAGCATGTCAATTGGTATGTAATGCAGATCACATTTACCATCCACCTCCTTTACCTATTCAATTCATACCACATGGCCCTCAACGTTATGGACACGGTATTACAACTATTATCAAAAGTTGTCCCCATATACCAAAGTATGACATTTGTGCTTGTTTTGTTCATCTGTATAATTACAATGTTCAGGGTTCAGACTTCAACCTCCCTACACCGCTGATGAATGTAACTAGAATCCTGTTCAATGTTGCAGTGCATGGTGAGCATTCTGGCTACGGATAGAGAACACACCAGATATAAAACATTGGACTTGAAGCTCCGCTGGCATTTCACCTCATGATTTAATTTTTGCTTTAAGGATCATTTACAAGGGATTCCCCCTAGTTACAACTTGAAGAAACCCTAAAGGATACTCCAGGAACCTGCACCTTAGTGGCACAGCAGTGAAAGGCACTGCATCTCAGTGCAAGAGTTTTTACAGTACCTGGTTCAAATCCAGGCTGTAGCACATTCAGCCGGGATTGAGTCCCATTGGGCAGCGCACAGTTGGCCCAGCGCCATCCGGAGTAGGTTGTCATTTTAAGCTAGAAAGGTGATTAGCCTAGGTGAATATAAACCATGTATTTTTTAGAGTGGTGACAAAGGACAGGCATAATGCTTAATGACCTTCTCAGTTCTATATTAAACACAATTTATGAAACAAATATTCATTAACAAATCAACCTTCAGTATCTGAAACATATTGCGTCATTTCACAGGTAAACATTTACAAAACATAATGCACAATGACAGTTATGTCCTGGTGACACAGTCGAACATGGCACTTCCAACATCAGGGTTGTGGGTTTGAGTCCCACAGGGGACCAGTAAGAAAGAATAGTAACTACAGCATATCATTCATGTTCAATAACTCAGGAGACAAAATAGTGTCCACATTTTATTGGCTGCAAACAAGTCCTCAATATTTGTGTAGTAAATGAGACTTCATTTAACAGCAACAAAGTATGACGTTACCATGAAGTATTAAGGATGCAGACACTACGGAATAGCATTGCTGCTTTTAATGTATAGTCTGACGAAGAGGCAGGAGTCTCAGGGAGCACACCGAGGGCAAGCTGCTTCCACATAATGCATTGTTCCAGCGCTTTTGACCTGAAGACGAAAAACAACCGAAATACTCAGCTGTACACAGACAACAGTAGGAAAGTCTATGAGAATAAATAGTTAAATGAACTAAGAATAAGTTTAATTTGATGACTGGATCAGTGAATGACAGCTTACTGTACCTCCAAAGTTGATATGAATACAAGTGTCTCTGGCACCAGCAGCGGGCCTTCCATTAGCCCAGTTCTGGTGATCAAAGTCAGAGCCATCGCTCCAGGACCACCGCCTGTCCTGAGGGGGGGAAGTGGGGTTTCAGAATACAAACTAAATGTAGTCCTTTCTATTCCACCTGCAAACAACAAAACAGTTAAAGCTACCACTACTTCAAAACCATCCGACTGGGACTGTTGCTTGTGTAAAGAACATGGAGCTTACTCCTCACATTTCCAATCATCCCAATGCATTTCAAAGACCATAACTAGTCTACAACTGTTGAAGCTAGAAACCCCATACACACGTTTACAAGAAGACTGTCTGGAATATATTACTGAACATGAACCGGTTTAAATGTATAAAAGCCTCCTACTGAAGTTGACAGTTAAATGCATTAAAGTAATTTAGTAGATTCATCTAGAATGACTTACAGGATCAATTAGGCTCAGGGTGTTGCTCAATGGCACATCAGATTTCACATAGTGAGCTCTGGGATTCAAACTAGCAGCCTTGCCTTTATTGGCCCCATGGTCTCAACGGCGAGGCTACCTGTCGCCTGGGTACACTTTATATGGAACCCATTAGAGTATCTGTTAAAAAGCAGCAGCTACTCTCCTTGGGGTCCCCACATAATGACATTAGGCACAGCTCAGACAGAACTACATAAACAAACTACAGGTAGCCTACATGCCACACCTAACGTTTTAATATTTTTAAACCAGGTTTGATGTTCACTTGCGCAATTTGATCTGGAACGGCGTTCCTTGCAATAATGGCTCTATATAATACTGTGCTTACTGTTCCCACCTTAACAGAATAAAATCCGCCAATCCAGGTAGGTGGGAAACCAACAGTCTTCACCAAGACCAACGCCTGTAGAAAGTGATCCTCCTCGGAGCTGTGCACAGATGCCAGGTTTGCGCCAAGGTACTTCACAACGTTGGGTACAGACACCAGTTGATCACCAAGGGACACACAGTGCCTCTAGAGAAGAAAGTCTTATTTAACTAGGCAAGTCAGTTTAGAAAAATATTATCTAAAATAATAGCCAAGCAATTAACAAAGACATTTCATCTATTAGTCAGTCGGCCAGCCTAGCTGAGAATTTGTCTTCTGGACTCCCAACCCAATATTTACCATCACAACTAATTCCCTTTTAAAACATTCTCTTAAATATACTAGTTTATCTCCGTCTTAAGCCATGTCCTGTGGTTTCCAGTCTACAGGAGGCACAACACTAAATATATATATTCTTTTGAAAATGCCAATCTTAACTTTAGGGATTGGGGGCAGCATTTTCACTTTGGATGAATAGTGTGCCCATAGTGAACTGCCTCCTACTCTGTCCCAGATGCTAATATGCATATTATTATTACTATTGGATAGAAAACTCTGAAGTTTCTAAAACGGTTTGAATTATGTCTGTGAGTATAACAGAACTCATATGGCAAACTTCAAACCAGGAAGTGGAAATTCTGAGGCTGGTTGTTTTTCAACTCATCTCCAATGCAAATCCCAGGAAGATATGGATTTGTTTACACTTCCTACGCCTTCCACTAGATGTCAACAGTCTGTAGAACGTGAAATGAAGTTTATACTGTGTTGAGGGGAATGAGTCGGTGGTCTGGCAGATTGCCAGTTCCTGGTCACGCGCATTCCACGTGATGTCGCCTTGCTTTCCACACTTCTAGAGACATGAACGAATGCTCCGGTTGGAACGTTATTGGATATATATGATAACATCCTGAAGATTGATTCTCTACTAAGTTTGACTAGTTTATGCGACCTGTGATATAACTTTTTGAAGTTTGTCTGACGTTTGGCTGCATCTGCACGAGCGTTTGGACATGTGTACCACACATGCTAGCAAAGTAGCTACTTGGACATAAGTAGGACGATATCGAACAAAATAACGATTTATTGGGGAACTAGGATCCCTTCGAGTGCATTCTGATGAAGATGATCCAAGGGAATATTTGTGATGTAATTTCGTATTTCTGTTGACTCCAACATGGCGGAGAAATGTTGTTAAATCTGAGCGCTGTCTCAGATTGCATGGTGTGCTTTTTACGTAAAGATTTTGAAGTCTGACACAGCGGTTGCATTTAGAACACATGTGTAACGGTCCTGACCTGTTTTATGTTGTTTTTGTATGCGTTTATGGTCAGGGCGTGTGTTTTGGGTGGGCAGTCTATGTTTTCTGTTTCTATGTTGGTTTTGGGTTGCCTGGTATGGCTCTTAATTGGAGGCAGGTGGTTTGCGTTTTCCTCTAATTAAGAGTCATATTTAGGTAGGGTGTTCTCACTGTTTGTTTGTGGGTGATTGTCTCCTGTTTCGTCGATGTATGTACCTTACGGGACTGTTTGGCTGTTCGTTCGTTTTGATGTAGTCTGTTCCTGTCCGTGAGTTTTACGTTAGTTAAGTAAGTTCAAGTTCAGGTTTTCGTCTACGTCGTTTTCTTGTTTTGTAAATTTGTAAGTGTTTGTTTTCGTGTTGCCATCGTTGTAAATAAAGATATGGCTTATTTCCCAAATGCTGCATATTGGTCCACTGATCCTTCTCTCCTCTCCTCGTCCGAGGATGAGGAGAACGACAGCCCTTACAACATGTATCTTTAATTCTATGTAAAACATGTATCTTTCAAAGTTTATGATGAGTATTTCTGTTATTTGATGTGGCTCTCTGCAATTTCTCCGGATATTTTGGAGGCATTTCTGAACATGGCTTCAATGTAAACTGAGAATTTTGGATATAAATCTGCACATTATCGCACAAAACATACATGTATTGTGTAGCATCCTATGAGTGTCATCTGATGAAGATCAAAGGTTAATGAAACATTTTCTCTCTATTTCTGTGTTTGTGACTCCTATCTTTGGCTGTGAAAATGGCTGTGTGTTATTTGGACTTGGCGGTGATCTAACGTAATCATGTTATATTTTCGCTGTATACATTTTTAAAATCGGACGCGATGGGTAGATTAACAAGATTTATCTTTCATTTGCTGTATTTGACTTGTTAATGTGTGAAAGTTAAATATTTTTTCAGTTATTCCCGCGCTGCCTTTTTAGCGGAATGTTGTGGGGGGGGGGGGGTCCTAGAAAGGTTAAAGGGAAGTTCAGTATTTCACATATGTCATGTGTCGCTGTTTAAGAAAGTATCACCTTCAATGTAACGTCAAAGAGCTCATTTCAACTACACTTCCCCTTCAAATTCAGAGTAGATGTAAGGGTGATACCTCTGCTTCAGGCCAGCTCCTTGTAGTCTTTACAAACATTAAGCAGCTTGATCCATATTTGGTCCAACCGGAAGGACACAAGTCTTCTTCTAGAAGTGATTCTGTAAGGAGGAGTTACATGTGGCTTTAAAGGCTAGTGGAGAAAGATATACAAGTCACAGCTACAATTTTATTTGTAGATCAGTCAGTCACCTCTGCAACAAGAAACATACAGAACATGTCAAGAAAAGTAGATTCTTACGTGCATCTCCCAGAGCAAAGGCAGCACTGAGAAGAAGAAGACTGGTCAACATGGTCATGGAGTCTCCTGAGAGAAACACAGAGTGAAGCCATCAAAACCAATTCAGTGAGAACAGTTTAGGGGAGTGCAGTGTAACCCTGACCTCCACGTACCCCAGCCATTCCAATTATCCGATGTATTCCAGTACAATTCACAGATTCAACTGCACAGACAGTAGATTAGAACAGGAATATGTCTGCTTTCCTAAACGCCAACCTGTTCCCTAAGCAAAGCTGAGGGGAATTTCTGGGCACATATTTCTCTTCACTCAGACAGGAGTAATGAAGGTCAAGTTTCCAAATGTAGAAATGCCCTGCAGCTTTGGCTATTCACAAATCTGTCAGAACACAGGCAATTATTTTTGAACCAAGTTCAAGTCTGGTTCTTTAATATTTATCCAACAATAAATAAAAGCACAGTACAAAAGGCTGGCAGGTAAGGCTTAGTGGCTTGTAACACCAGTAGGTAAGGCTTAGTGGCTTGTAACACCAGTAGGTAAGGCTTAGTGGCTTGTAACACCAGTAGGTAAGGCTTAATGACTGTAACACCAGTAGGTAAGGCTTAGTGTCTTGTAACACCAGTAGGTAAGGCTTAGTGTCTTGTAACACCAGTAGGTAAGGCTTAGTGTCTTGTAACACCAGTAGGTAAGGCTTAGTGTCTTGTAACACCAGTAGGTAAGGCTTAGTGTCTTGTAACACCAGTAGGTAAGGCTTAGTGTCTTGTAACACCAGTAGGTAAGGCTTAGTGGCTTGTAACACCAGTAGGTAAGGCTTAGTGGCTTGTAACACCAGTAGGTAAGGCTTAGTGGCTTGTAACACCAGTAGGTAAGGCTTAGTGGCTTGTAACACCAGTAGGTAAGGCTTAATGACTGTAACACCAGTAGGTAAGGCTTAGTGTCTTGTAACACCAGTAGGTAAGGCTTAGTGTCTTGTAACACCAGTAGGTAAGGCTTAGTGTCTTGTAACACCAGTAGGTAAGGCTTAGTGTCTTGTAACACCAGTAGGTAAGGCTTAGTGTCTTGTAACACCAGTAGGTAAGGCTTAGTGTCTTGTAACACCAGTAGGTAAGGCTTAGTGGCTTGTAACACCAGTAGGTAAGGCTTAGTGGCTTGTAACACCAGTAGGTAAGGCTTAGTGGCTTGTAACACCAGTAGGTAAGGCTTAGTGGCTTGTAACACCAGTAGGTAAGGCTTAGTGGCTTGCAACACCAGTAGGTAAGGTTTAATGACTGCAACACCAGTAGGTAAGGCTTAGTGGCTTGTAACACCAGTAGGTAAGGCTTAATGGCTTGTAACACCAGTAGGTAAGGCTTAATGACTGTAACACCAGTAGGTAAGGCTTAGTGGCTTGTAACACCAGTAGGTAAGGCTTAGTGGCTTGTAACACCAGCAGGTAAGGCTTAGTGGCTTGTAACACCAGTAGGTAAGGTGAAATGGCCATCAGGAAAGGCTGTGATAAGATTTGGTGCTGGAGGGAATACACCACATTACATACGACTGACCAGTAACCTACACCACAGCCCAAATTAGTCCAATTAATAAATGAAGCAAGGTCTAAGGACATTCCATAGTAACAGCTTGCTAGACGTTGTTCAATGAGGTACCTGCTAGCAGCATGGGTCATACCTCTGAAGATCAATCCATAATACTCTAGATGGTTCTGATAAGTCAACATTTACAGCACTGAGCAACAAATAAATCTAGTTTCCAATACCAATTCAAATATGGGTGCCATTGTTTTGTTCTGCTTTCCACATCCATGTTTCCTCTACATCCTGTCTGGTCCATCATGGTGCCCATGTGAGGGGGATTAACAAAACAGCTGAGCACAACATGGAATTAAGCTGTTTGATTTTGAGGGGGGGGGGGGGTGAAAGTAAAAACAGCATTTCATAGTGTTTTATTCACTGAGACGAAGTGCAAAAGGCAACCGAGCAGAACAGTCTACAGGATTATAAATGAAAACATTCTGCTAGCAGGGACATTTTGGACCATGTCTCATCTCACAAGCTGTAACACTTCTCTTACAGTTATATTAAAAGGTAGCTAGTCCAGTATTAGACACCATTACAATACACAAGCTAGGATGAACAGGATATTATGTCACAACGCAGGAAATTTAAACCCTAGAAAAGTTACAATAGCAGGAACTTACTTTAGCCAACCAACAACAGGAACAATAAAGAAACTGGGACACCACAAACACTGAACAAACCCAGGTTAAACATGCTGCTTATATACCATAAGAAAGGAAGAGGAATTGGTGATTAGCAGAGTGAGTTCAGGTGTGGTGAGTCAGCAGGAGAGGGGCGTGTCCAGACGGTAATTGGGCATTTGTGGAATTAGCATTATGCTTCAAAACAAGTGCAATACATTTGTTCAGGGCAACATATTCACTATGGTCTCTGGTCAAAGGTAGTGCACTTCATAGGGAATAGAGGGCTATTCGGGATACATTCACATACAGTATTAGAGGAACAGATGTTGAAATCTCCCTTTCTGAAATCCTGCCTGTGAGTTGAGTTCTAACTCTCCCTTTGGCTGAGATTGAGTCCTACGTCTCCGTCCTCTCCTTTTTAAGGACCCATCCAGTCAGACCCCTCCCTCTCGAGTTTTGTGTAGAGGTTGGTGGAGATGGCGGTAGCAAAAGTGTCATTTGAAGTTAAAAGCCGGTTGAGTACAGTTAGTGAGAAAGATGAGTGGGGAACAGTGAAGTCCAAGAATGGAACAAAAAGGGTTCAAATTGTTGTGGAAAATGAGTCTGATTAATCATTGTTTGTTGGAGTACGTGATGTCATCACGTAACCATAAAGCGTCAATCCTTTAATTATAAAAGCAAAGGGTTTTATTTTGACTTGTATTATGCCCACTGCATGCAATTCTTTTTATAACCAAACAAACACGTATACAAAACACAGGGCTGAAACCCATTCAAAAGAGCGAAGACCTCAAATAAATACACGGGACGAGACTCGTAATCATCTATGCACAATACAAGCGGCACGAAAGCCAAAACAAGGCATAGGTACTCGACCAACGGACATTAGAACAATAAATCAAATGAGAACAAAGGGCACAAACATGCAATTACTATTCAGGGGAGAATATGTGGACCAGGTGTGGGTAATGACACAGTTCAGTTCCTAGAGGCCGGTGACGTTGGCCTCCGAAACCGGTGCACGGAAAGAGCAACAGTACCGGAGGGATCCGTGACAGAGAGGTTAAGGAAACCCTGTGTAAGCTACAAAACGTATGCAACTGCTAAGGCAGCATTTTCCCAACTCGGTCCTGGTGATCCCAGGTATCATCTCTTCAACCACTTACAATAGATTCTCCTTGCACACAGGAACATGGATGCTTCCTAAATGGCTTATTAACCCCTATGTAGTGCACTACTTTGGATCAGGGCCCACAGTGAACTAAATAGAGAATTGCTCAGGGCCACAAAGGTAATATGGACCCTTGTCTAAAGTAGCTCACTACTAAGGGAATAGGAGGTCAGTTGGGACATAGACAGGTACAGTATTAGATGAACAGATGTTGAAATCTCACCTTCTGAAGTCTTCAGTTGTAGCTTCACTTCTTCAGAGATCTTCAAAGGTCTTCACTGGGTCTCTCTCTGTCCTGCCTGTGAGTTGAGTTCTACCTCTCCCTCAACTCCTATTTAAGGACCCGTCCAGTCAGACCCCTCCCTCTATTTTTCTCAATCTCTCTCTCATCCATCAACCCTCCGCATACATTCTGTCCAGCCCAACACCTGCTGGACGTGTCCAACATCTATTTGTTTGACAGGGTTGGAGTCAATTCAAAGTGAAGGTATTCAACTTTTGTAATACATTCATGTGCTGCATATTGGGTCACAATATGGTTATGAAGATACTTAATTCTACCTAATTGAAGCTGATGGAGATGTAGTCTGAAGTGCATTACAATGTCTTGGAAACACAATGACATTTCAGAAGGACATTAATATTGAGCAGGAAAACCTCTTGTCATCATTCTGATGTGACCAGATAGACTTTAGTTGCAGCATCATTTTAACTATAAACTCTGGAATGTTGAATTCATTTGAATTCTCTGCCGTCTGTCTAACTGACCTTTTGCCCCAGAATGTTGGGCAACTGACCGTAGAGCTCCAATGAATAGCAACCGTCGTCAAGTCCAACAACGTGGAAGAGCTCATGTTTACAACACATGAAATCCATTGAGAGGATTACAAAAAAGGTAGAGTTTATTGAAAAACGAATAGTTTAAATGGCTCCATATTTTTAACAGTGCACCAGAGATACTTGCTTCTGTGATTCCTGAAATGCAGAGTCTGTTGGAGTTCTTTCAAATACAAAATTATTATTCTGTTATATTGTTTTCTGGCTCAGCTGGTTAGCGAGCTCTGTCTCATTGACAACCCAATTTTGCTAATGGCCAGCTATCTATCCTGTTAATATAACTTGTTTTGTTAGCTAGGTAATGTTAGCTAGGTAAGTTAGCCATGTTATGAACACAACTCTCATCGGCTGTCGACATAAGAATTCCATTTGAGCACTAGCTAGTTAGCTCCAAAAGTGGTTGGTAACTTTTGGCTGCATGCTGACAGCGCATTCAGAGGCATTAATTGAAATAATCGACTTGTATTTATTTCCAGAGTTTCCTGGTCTTTGCATTAACAAGATATTCATTTCCAGCATCTTTCAGGCCATTGAAAATGCAACAAAAAGAGAGGAGGACAGGCACAGCCTGCCCCACCACTCCCAATGATTCTCAGCTAGCGGTGGCTATTTTTAGCAGAAGTTTGTTGGTTTCTACATAATCGCAGTGCTAAAGTATTGTGCAAAAAATATCATAAACCACATAATATCTATGTGATTTAATTTAAAACAGTCTGCAAGATAAGAGGTAATAGATTAATGTCTTAAGGCTAAAGTATTGGAAGAGAGATATGCCCTAGGACCAGCAGCATTCCTTTGTGAGGAGGAGAGGTGGGAGAGGGTGAATAGCTAGCGTGCCTTTTCTTTGTGAGGATCAAGCCTCTCTTTCACCAAACCTTGTCATCAACGTGACTTTCTGTATTTCTGGAAGAACAGGACAATGGAATAGATGGATGACGTATGTCCCAAATAGAACCCTGTTTCCTACAAAGTGGACTAGTTGTGACCCTATAGGCCCTGGTCAAAAGCAGTGTACTATGTAGGGAATGTCTTGCAATAGGTTTATTGTGTACGATGGTTATTATTGTACCCCTGTAGCAAAATATGTTGTCTTAAAAAGTTAATTCAAAAGAATCCAACTCCTTCCTCCATTTCCCAGAAATGGACAGGTTCAGATGAATTGTTAAGCATATCAAAACGACAATAAAGAAAGTAAAATTGACAGTTTAATCTCTGGATTTCTTCATTTATTTTAATGGAACGTGAATCAGTTCCTGTAGTACAGTAAAGACAACTGTCCGTCTTTTCAACATCTTCGTTCCAATGGCTTTCATCTACGTTCACATCTACAATTACAGACAAAAACAACATTCAGAATCTGCTGCAAAGGATGAACATTTAGTGAATGAGTGAGTGTGTACCTTGGTGAAACAGTTGATCTTGGTGGCGTATTAGTACCCCGGATCTTCTGTCCAGTACTGTTCACACACCAACAGTAACCTACCAGAAATGGACAAGTTAAAAACATGTTACATATAAACTCAGCAAAAAAAGAAATGTCCTCTCACTGTCAAATGCGTTTATTTTCTGCAAACTCAACATGTGTAAATATTTGTAGGAACATTACAAGATTCAACAACTGAGACATAAACGGAACAAGTTCCACAGACATGTGACTAACAGAAATGGAAAAATGTGTCCCTGAACAAAGGGGGGGAAATCAAAATCAAAAGTAACAGTCAGTATCTGCTGTGGCCATCAGCTGCATTAAGAACTGCAGTGCATCTTCTCCTCATGGACTGCACTAGATTTGCCCGTTCTTGCTGTGAGATGTTACCCCACTCTTCCACCAAGGCACCTGCAAGATGAGCAACTTTAGCTAGCATATGTAGTACACGTGTCCAAACGCTGGCACAGATGCGGGCAAATGTTGGACGAAAACTTCAAAAAGTAATATTACAAGTCGAAAAAACTGGTCAAACTTCGTAGAGAATCAATCTTCAGGATGTTGTTATCATATATATCCAATAACGTTCCAAACGGAGCATTTCTTCATGTCTGTATAAGTAAAGGCACACATTGCCGTTTCATGACTAGCGCACGTGACCAGGAACTAGCATTCTGCCAGACCACTGACTCAAATCGCTCCCATCCGGCCCCACATCACACTAGAGGCTTCATTCCATGTTCTACAGACTGTTGACATATAGTGGAAGGCATAAGAAGTGCAAACCGATCCATATATTACAGGGAATTGAATAGGCGATGACTTTCACATCAACCCTTCTCAGAATTCTCACTTCCTGTTTGGAAGATTGCCTGCCATATGAGTTCTGTTATACACAGACATAATTCAAATAGTTTTAGAAACTTTAGAGTTTTTTCTATCCAATAATAATATGCATATATTAGCATCTGGGACAGAGTAGAAGGCAGTTCACTATTTTTTTACATTTTTTTTGGGTTACATGTTGATGCCATCTGATCTTTTAGGGCCAGACTGATCTATTCATGTTCAGGGTACTTCATGTTCATGCCCATATTTGGAGGCAGGGAGGAAACTTGCCTGAACATGGTCAGTACAGTATTAGCTAGCTAGAATGTATTGGTGATTCACATGATTACCCTCTGTGAACAGGACATCCAAGAAGTGAAATGAATAACTTTAGTGGGGTAAGTAAATGTTCAGCCTATAATTTGCTAAATAGTTCATTTGTAACTAGAACGCACACCACATGACAAAGTATGTGGTCACCTGCTCATCAAACATATTCCAAAAATCATGGAGTCGCCCCCCCCCCCCTTAACAACCTCCAGTCTTCTGGGAAGGCCTTGCACTAGATGTCAGAACATTGCTGCGGGGGACGTGCTTCCATTCAGCTACAACAGCATTAGTGAGGTCTGGCACTGATTTTAGGCCTGGCTCACAGTTGGCGTTCCAATTCCGACATCGGGCTTGCAGCCAGAAGAAGTTAAACTATATTGAAAAAACATACTTTACGATGATATGGTCACATGTATCAAATAAAATCAAAGCCGGAGATATTAGTCGTCCATAACGGCAGCTTATAGGAAGGCAAATCCAGGTTCCATCTCGCGCCTTCCTGAAAACAGGAAATGGGTGACACGTCATACAAAGAGCTTTTATTCCACTTCAGACCAAGATAAACACTCCATTTCTTCTCTCACCGCCTCTTGACATCCAGGGGAAGGTTGTATGAGGTGCATGTTAACTAATACGTATCATGCCCATTTATAGGCAGGACCTAGAACAGAGCCTCGATTTCAGACTTTCCACTTCCTGGTCAGGAAGTTTGTGCCAAATGAGTTCTGTTTTACTCACAGATATAATTCAAACGGTTTAAGAAACTAGAGAGTGTTTTCTATCCAATAGTAATAATAATATGCATATTGTACGAGCAAGAATTGAGTACGAGGCCGTTTGAAATGGGCACCATTTATCTGGCTACTCAATACTGCCCCTGCAGCCCAAACAGGTTAACAGTGAAAACAGATTTTTTTCATATCACAGATTACAATGACATCTCTCCCCATAGGAATACATTGCCTGCTCCTCTAAATTCAACCTGAAGCCTATGTGGGTTGTGAATTCCTTATGAACCTGTCTTTGATGAAAATCCATCAGGCCACACCTGTGTCGATTCTAAGCTTCCTGAAGAAACAGGAAGTGTTAAAATCACCCTAAAAGTGTTTTGCCATACCCAATCTGCAGTTTGAGAGAAATAGTGCATTCAACCCTGTGTAAATCAGTCAGTTCTTAACGTAAAGCCTTAAAAGTCAGGATTCTGTAAAAGCCTGAGGATATGTGTTTACTTTTAGCATCCTGTGCCAACCCAAAGGGCCATAATTGGGGTCAAAGGGGCTGTTTTGAAGGGTTAAAAAAGTCAGATCTTTCCAAAACTTCATATGTGTGATTGGGCAACGTTCATGAACTGTAAATCAATCATTCATCCCATCAGATTTCCAAGAAAAATTCACACTAACACACACACAGCAAGGATGGAGTGAAACAGTCGGAGGCTTAGAGACACACAGAGCCTGCAATAGTTACCTTTGTTCAAACTATCAAAGAACCATCAGACCTAGAGCTCTGAAACTTTAAAAATCTGTTATAGAGCTCAAGTCGATAGTGCACTGTGAGTTATGTGGCTCTAGAAGGTTCTCAGATCAAGAAACAGCCTCGTACATTTGCAATAACTTCAATTCACTTTGACCATTACGAAAACGACGACATTTAAAAAAGTACCAGAGTCACAAGACTAGGTGCATTGAAACCGCCTCGGCTCATAGAGACGGACCCCAACGTTTCTGTCCGATAGCTCATTCAAGCACCCCGTAGCAACGCCCGTAAAATGTGGATTTTCAGCACCAATTAAGGTCGCTGCTCGGGCTCCAAATGACCTATCGAGCCGAAACTTGGGATTCGAGGTCGCCTCAGCTAGGCCTACACATAATGTCAGAACTGGACAAACAGCTAGATAGTAACTAGGTGTCATATGTTTTTATTATGGTTTAAACAGGAGGCGCTGTGAATTTTGGGCCTGCTCTGAAATATCTGATAGTTGGCTTCTAAATGAGTTTGAAAAAGTGGGTGTGGTGTCAGTTTGTATCAGTTTGTTGTAAGGATGATATCTAATTGACTGATGGACGGTGACTTGCTGGCTGACTTTTGTCCATTTGCAATATGTTTAACCTGTCTAGGATGAGAGTGCCGCTAGCGGCACTCCCCCCCCACCCCCACTGAAAAACCAGTGCCGCGAAATTCAAAAAAAATATTTTTTTTAAATATTTAACTTTCACACATTAAAGTCCAATACAGCTAATGAAAGACACAGATCTTGTGAATCCATTCAACATGTCCGATTTTTTAAATGTTTTACAGGGAAGACACAATATGTAAAGATGTACATCTATTACCTAAAAACACATTAGCATAATCCACCATCTTTTATTTGTCCACCAAAACCAGTAGCTATCACCAATTCGGCTAAACTAAGATATTTATAGCCCCTAACCAAGAAAAAAACTCATCAGATGACAGTCTGATAACATATTTATGGTATGGGATAGGTTTTGTTAGAAAAAAGTGCATATTTCAGGTAGATGGCATAGGTTACAATTGCACCCACCGTCACAAATGGAATAGAAAAACTACTTAGAGCAACGTGTTTACCTACTTACTAATCATCAAACATTTCGTAAAAATACACAGCATACACGAATCGAAAGACACAGATCCTGTGAATACAGACAATATTTCAGATTTTCTAAGTGTCTTACAGCGAAAACACAATAAATCGTTATATTAGCATAGCACATAGCACATAGCAGCCCAGCATTGATTCTAGCCAAAGTAAGCGATAAAAGTCAACATCGCCAAAATATATTAATTTTTTCACTAACCTTCTCAGAATTCTTCAGATGACACTCCTGTAACATCATATTACACAATCCATATAGAGTTTGATCGAAAATGTTTATATTTAGCCACCAAAATCATGGTTAGACAATGTGAAATGTAGCTCAGCTGGTCAGAAAATGTCCGTGCGCCACTTAGACAGTGATCTACTCTTATACATAAATACTCATAAACGTGACTAAAAAATATAGGGTGGACAGGGATTGATAGACAATTTAATTCTTAATACAATCGCGGAATTACATTTTTTAAATTATCCTTACTTTTCAATACAGTTTGCGCCAAGCGAAGCTACGTCAAAAAACATGGCGTCCTAAGCCACTAACATTTTTCGACAGAAACACGATTTATCATAATAAAAATGTCCTACTTTGAGCTGTTCTTCCATCAGTATCTTGGGCAAAGGATCCTTTCTTGGGTCCAATCGTCTTTTGGTGGAAAGCTGTCCTCTTGCCATGTGGAAATGCCAACTGCGTTCGGGATGAACTGGAAGCGTGCCCAGCAATTCACAGCGTTTCAGAAATAAATGTCCCAAAATCGCACTAAACGGATATAAATTGCTATGAAACACTTTAAATTAACTACCTTATGATGTTTTTAACTCCCATAACGAGTAGAAACATGACCAGAGTAATATTACTCCCTCCACTAATGCTTGGAACAAGTGCGGGTCGATGTCCTCCACGCGCATTACGCAGCAAGAAAAGACTTGCTAGCTACAGGTTTTTTTTATTTATAGTGCCTGTGATTGCGCAATCGACCCCATTCAAATCGTCATCACGTAAAGGCATCCAGGGGAAGACGTAAGCAGTGTCCGTATAGTCATAGCAATAACAGTGCCCTTTTAACTGACTCCAGAACAGTGGCCAAAATTTCTGAAATCTGACTCCATGTCAGGGAAATTGCTGTAGAATGGGCTCTGTTCCACTTAGAGTCAAAATTTCAACTCCTATAGAAACTATAGACTGTTTTCTATCCAATAATAATAATAATATGCATATTGTACGATCAAGAACTTTGTGGGAAGCCGTTTCAAAAATTACACGATTAGCATAAATAGTCACAACAGCGCCCCCATCCTCAACAGGTTAAACAGTGATGAACCATCACCAAAAAGACAGACTGAAATCAACACTAAAAATGGCAGGACCATAGTCTCTAGGCCTTGCCGAGTTCAACAAGATGCCCTGTATGACCGTAGCTCGCTCTGAGCGCAGCAACCGTGAAAAAAAGCATGCCCAAAATGCAGCCTGTCTCTAAATTCCAGGTGCTTTTGGGAGACAGCGGCGGAACCGTTAGGGTTAGAAGGACAATTCAACCACAGGAATGTTCATAAGGTCCTTCCGATCGGTGCAAGCCCAACCTTGATCGTGTGGCATTTACCCTTAACAGTGAAAACTGATTTTTTTCATCTCACAGATTACAATGACATCTCTCCCCATAGGAATACATTGCCTGCTCCTCTGAATTCAACCTGAAGCCTATGTGGGTTATGAATGCCTTACGAACCTGTCTTCGATGACAATCCATCAGTCCACTATGAGGTCTACCTGTGTCGATTCTAAGCTCCCTGGAGCAACCAGAAGTGGTTAGAATCAAATTGCCATACCCAGACTGCAGTTTGAGAGAAATAGTGCATTCAACCCTGTGTAAATCCGTCAGTTCTTAATGTAGAGACTTAAAACTCAGGATTCTGTAAAAGCCTACTCCAATGAGGATATGTGTTTACTTTTAGCTTCCTGTGCCAACGGGAAGTGCCATAATTGGGGTCAAAGGGGCTGTTTTGAAGGGTTAAAAAAGTCAGATCTTTCCAAAACTTCATATGTGTGATTGGGCAACGTTCATGAACTGTAAATCAGTCATTCATCCCATCAGATTTCCAAGAAAAACTCACACTAACACACACAGCAAGGATGGAGTGAGACAGTCGGGGGCTTAGAGACACACAGAGCCTGCAATAGTTACCTTTGTTCAAACTATCAAAGAACCATCAGACCTAGAGCTCTGAAACTTTAGAAACCTGTTATAGAGCTCAAGTTGATAGTGCACTGTGAGTTATGTGGCTCTAGAAGGTTCTCAGATCAAGAAACAGCCTCGTACATTTGCAATAACTTCAATTCACTTTGACCATTACGAAAATGACGACGTTTAGAAAAGTACCAGAGTCACAAGACTAGGTGCATTGAAACCGCCTCGGCCCATAGAGACGGACCCCAACGTTTCTGTCTGATATCTCATTCAAGGACCCCGTAGCAACGGGCACTCAGCACCAATTATGGTCTCTGCTTGGGCTCCAAATGACCTATCGAGCCGAAACTTGGGATTCGAGGTCGCCTCAGCTAGGCCTACTCATACTGTCAGAACTGGACCCGCAGGTAGATAGTAACTAAGTGTTATATGTTTTTATAATGGTTAAAAAAGAAGGCACTGTGAATTTTGGGCCTGCTCTGAAATATCTGATAGTTGGCTTCTAAATGAGTTTGAAAAAGTGGGTGTGAAGTCAGTTTATATAAGTATGGTGTAAGAATGATATCTAATTGACTGATGGACAGTGACTTGCTGGCTGCTCGAAACGTTTGACCCAAGTTAAACAATTTAAAGGCAATGCTACCAAATACTAATTGAGTGTATGTAAACTTCTGATCCACTGGGAATGTGATGAAGAAAATAAAAGCTGAAATAAATAATTATCTCTATTATTCTGACAATTCACATTCTTAAAAGAAAGTGGTGATCCTAAATGACTTAAGAAAGGGAATTTTCACAATGATTAAATATCAGGAATTGTGAAAAACTGAGTATAAATGTATTTGGCTAAGGTGTATGTCAACTTCTGACTTCAATTGTATGTCCTGTGGAGAAGTTCATATTTTATTTACCTAGGCATGTCATTTAATCCCTCCAGTTCAGCATCACCACCTTCACTAGCTAGTATCTCTGTTAATCCCTCCAGTTCAGAATCACCTCCTCCACTAGCTAGTATCTCTGTTAATCCCTCCAGTTCAGCATCACCTCCTCCACTAGCTAGTATCTCTGTTAATCCCTCCAGTTCAGCATCACCACCTCCACTAGACAGTAGGTCTACTAGTGAGTCAGACTCAGCGGGAGAGGGAGATGGGAAGCTGGGAAAGTGCATCCACTAACCAAGTGCTTGGAGCAGGTTCAATTTGCAGTTCAATAACAAGCAAATGTATTACCCCTGGCTTGTCATGCAGAATTCAAAGCTGGGCTGTACAACATGCAAAAAGGTAGGGTGCTTTGGTCTAGAAACAACCCTCTCTCTCTTCTCACCCTCCCCTCTCTCTCTTCTCTCCCCTCCCCTCTCTCTCTCTTCTCTCCCCTCTTCTCATCCACACATTTGTCTCATATCTTATTTTCTTGTACCACGTCACTTCAGACTCCATCCATCTATTCCATTGTCCTGTTCTTCCAGAAATACAGAAAGTCACCTTGATGACAAGGTTTGGTGAAAGAGAGGATTGACCCTCACAAAGAAAAGGCACGCTAGCTATTCACCCTCTCCCACCTTCTCTCCTCCTCACAATGAATGCTGCTGGTCCTACAACATATTTCTCCTCCAATACTTCAGTCTTAAGACATTGACCCTTCACCTCTCCTCTTTCCCTCTCCTCTTCTCCTCTCCCCCCTCTCCTAACAACACAACCCTGGTCCTACTACATATCTCCCTTCCAGCCCTTCAGCCTTAAGACATTGACCCTTCACCTCACCTGTAATAGAATGAATAGAATGAAGACGTTGTAGAATTCGACAGTCATTCCTGGTCTATTTCAACGTTCCGTGCTGGCTGGACCGGACCGGCAGCCTTACAAGGTCTGATGTTAGGAATATCTATTTTATTGATGCATATTAGAAGCCTGGATAATACAAGTTACATTACGTTTTCTTCGATAGGTCCATTATGTAGTTTGGTGTATGACTGGACTCATTTCCGATAGAAAGTCACGTTATAGATCTGTCATTCCCATGGGAAATGAGTCAATAAGTTGTAGATCTATTCTATGTGCACTATGGTCTCTCTAACCTTAATCTTTGACATTTTTGGTTATTGGAAATATACTTTCTTCTGCTAATATACAAACTTCTGCTAACATTAGCCACCGCTACCCAAGAATGATTGGGAGTGGTAGGACAGGCTGTGCCTGTGCTCCTCTCCTTTTCTTGCATTTTCAACGGTCTGAAGGGTGTTGGAAATTATTATCTTGTTAATGCAAAGACCAGGAAACTCTGGAAAAAAATACAAGTCGATTCTTTAACCTGTTAAGGCTGGGGGCGCTGTTGTCACTATTTATGGTAATCGTGTAATTTTTGAAACGGCTTCCTACAAAATTCTTGATCGTACAATATGCATATTATTATTATTATTATTGGATAGAAAACAGTCTATAGTTTCTATAGGAGTTGAAATTTTGTCTCTAAGTGGAACAGAACCCATTCTACAGCAATTTCCCTGACATGGAGTCAGATTTCAGAAATTTTGGCCACTGTTCTGGAGTCAGTTTTAAGGCCAATGTTATTCCTATGAGTATACGGACACTGCTTACGTCTTCCCCTGGATGCCTTTACGTGATGACGATTTGAATGGGGTCGATTGCGCAATCACAGGCACTATAAATAAAAAAACCTTGTAGCTAGTAACTCTTTTCCAGCTGCGTCATGCGCGTGGAGGACATCGACCTGCACTTGTTCCAAGCATTAGTGTAGGGAGTAATCTTTCTCCGGTCATGTTAAGACTCGTTATAGGAGTTAAAAACATCATAAGGTAGTTAATTTAAAGCGTTTTATAGCAATTTATATCCGTTTAGTGCGATTTTGGGTAATTTATTTCTGAGACGCTGTGAATCTCTGGGCACGCTTCCAGTTCATGACAAACGCAGTTGGCATTTCCACATGGCAAGAGGACAGCTTTCCACCAAAAGACGATTAGACCCAAGAAAGGATCCTTTGCCCAAGATACTGATGGAAGAACAGCTCAAAGTAGGAACAATTTATTATGATAAATCGTGTTTCTGTCGAGAAATGTTAATCGCTTATGACGCCATCTTGTTTGTTTGACGTAGCATTTTCTGACCAGCTGAGCTACTTTTGTCATTGTCTAACCATGATTTTGGTGGCTAAATATGCACATTTTCGAACAAACTGTATATGTATGTTGTAATGTGATGTTACAGGACTGTCATCTGAAGAATTCTGAGAAGGTTAGTGAAAAATTTAATACATTTTGGCGATGTTTACGTTATCGCTCTCTTTGGCTAGAATCAATGCTGGGGTAATGTTTGCACATGTGCTATGCTAATATAACGATTTATTGTGTTTTCGCTGTAAGACACTTAGAAAATCTGAAATATTGTCTGTATTCACAGGATCTGTGTCTTTCGATTAGTGTATGCTGTGTATTTTTACGAAATGTTTGATGATTAGTAGTTAGGTAAACACGTTGCTCATAGTAATTATTCTAGTTCATTTGTGACGGTGGGTGCAATTGTAAACTATGCCATCTACCTGAAATATGCACATTTTTCTAACAAAACCTATCCCATACCATAAATATGTTATCAGACTGTCATCTGATGAGTTTTTTTCTTGGTTAGGGGCTATCAATATCTTAGTTTAGCCGAATTGGTGATAGCTACTGTTGTTGGTGGACAAAGTAAAGATGGTGGATTATGCTAATGTGTTTTTAGCTAATAGATTTACATCTTTACATATTGTGTCTTCCCTGTAAAACATTTTAAAAATCGGACATGTTGGCTGGATTCACATGATCTGTGTCTTTCATTAGCTGTATTGGACTTTAATGTGTGAAAGTTAAATATTTAAAAAAAATATTTTTTTTGAATTTCGCGGCTCTGCCTTTTCAGTGGAATGTGGGGGGGGGTGCCGCTAGCGGCACCCTAGTCCTAGACAGGTTAAATTCATTGTAAAATACGGTTACAAACAGCAACACAAGCCAGTGTAACATATGTACTCAATTACATGGGTAGCGTTCCAAATCACAACTTCCTATCTTTATAGTGCCCTACTTTTGACCAAAGTCAAATGGGCCCTGGTCAAAAGTAGGGCACAATATCATAGGCGATAGGAAGCCATTTGGGACAGCCTTGGTGGGTCCCTAAGGGGTGTAGTGGTCCATCTCTGATACAGGGATTTGGGGTGAATAATGCTCATCATTAGCTAACAGACAGACAGCAGGGTTGGCACTTAATTAAAATAGAACACAGTTCATTCAAATGAATTAAAAATTCCAGAGTTAGCTGGTGACATCACAATGATGACAAGAGGTTTTCCTGCTCATTATTTATCTCCTTCTGAAATGTCATTGCGTTTCCAAGACATTGCAATGCACATCAGACTACATCTTCATCAGCTTCAATTAGGTAGAATTAAGTATCTTCATAACCATATTGTGACCCAATATGCAGTACATGAATGTGTTACAAAAGTTGAATACCTTCACTTTGAATTGACCCCAACCCTGTCAAACAGGTAGATATCGGACAGGTCCAGCAGGTTTTGGGCTGGACAGAAAAGTATGTGGAGGGTTGAAGGATGAGAGATTGAGAAAAATAGAGGGAGGGGTCTGACTGGACGGGTCCTTAAATAGGAGTTGAGGGAGAGGTAGAACTCAACTCACAAGCAGGACAGAGAGAGAGAGAGACCCAGTGAAGACCTTTGAAGATCTCTGAAGAAGTGAAGCTACAACTGAAGACTTCAGAAGGTGAGATTTCAACATCTGTTCATCTAATACTGTACCTGTCTATGTCCCAACTGACCTCCTATTCCCTTAGTAGTGAGCTACTTTAGACAAGGGTCCATATTACCTTTGTGGCCCTGAGCTATTCTCTATTTAGTTCACTGTGGGCCCTGGTCCAAAGTAGTGCACTACATAGGGGATAATAAGCCATTTGGGAAGCATCCATGTTCCTGTGTGCAAGGAGAATCTATTGTAAGTGGTTGAAGAGATGATACCTGGGATCACCAGGACCGAGTTGGGAAAATGCTGCCTTAGCAGTTGCATAAGTTTTATAGCTTACACAGGGTTTCCTTAACCTCTCTGTCACGGATCCCTCCAGTACTGTTGCTCTTTCCGTGCACCGGTTTCGGAGGCCAACGTCACCGGCCTCTAGGAACTGAACTGTGTCATTACCCACACCTGGTCCACATATTCTCCCCTGAATAGTAATTGTATGTTTGTGCCCTTTGTTCTCAATTGGGCTATTGATTTATTGTTCCAATGTCCGTCGTTCGTCGGTCGTGTGAGTACCTGTGCCTTGTTTTGGCCTCCATGCGGCTTGTATTGTGCATAGATGATTACGAGTCTCGTCCCGTGTATTTATTCGAGGTAGTCCTCGCTCTTTTGAATGGGTTTCAGCCCTGTGATTTGTATACGTGATTTATGCTGCAGTAGTTTATGTGTCGGGGGGCTAGTCGTTAGAGTGTTGGACCAGTAACCGAAAGGTTGCAAGATCAAATCCCCGAGCTGACAAGGTACAAATCTGTCGTTCTGCCTCTGAACCCACTGTTCCTAGGCCACTATTGAAAATGAGAATTTGTTCGTAGCTGACTTGCCTAGTTAAATAAAGGTAAAATAACAAAATATAGGTCTATGAGGTGCGGCACTATGATTTGAAGAAGTGGCCCAAAAAAAGTTGTGCTATTTCTTGAATTCCACTGGGCATCATTCACAACTGATGGGCTAATATTGTCACCCATCAGACTATTCTTGATTTAATCTGGTCTTTAAATGTTCTAAATGTGTGATTTTTATTTTATTTAGAATGGACAATTCTCATGCAAAAAGGGCCATAGGTGAATTTAGATTTTGGCTACTAGATGGCAGCAGTGTATGTGCAAAGTTTTGCATTTCTATTCAAAATGTTGTATAAAGTCTGCCCAAATGTGCCAAATTGATCAATATATACATTTTCAAATAGATAACTGTACACTCTCCTCAAACAATAGCATTACATTTTTTCACTGTAATAGCTACTGTAAATTGGACGGTGCAGTTTGATTAACAAGAAGTTCAGCTTTCTGCCCGAATGAGACATGTCTATGTCCTGGGAAATGTTCTTGTTACTTACAACCTCATGCTAATCACATTAGCGCACGTTAGCTCAACCATCCCGCAGGGGCTACACCGATCCCGAGGTTGAATTGGAGAATTTAGTATGTGTGTGTGTGTGATCCTAGACCCACTATAACCTCACCACTATTCCACTACATGACCCTATCTGATCCTAGACCCATTATAACCTCACCACTATTCCACTCCATGACCCAATCTGATCCTAGACCCATTATAACCTCACCACTATTCCACTCCATGACCCAATCTGATCCTAGACCCATTATAACCTCACCACTATTCCACTACATGGCCCTATCTGATCCTAGACCCATTATAACCTCACCACTATTCCACTACATGACCCTATCTGATCCTAGACCCATTATAACCTCACCACTATTCCACTACATGACCCTATCGGATCCTAGACCCATTATAACCTCACCACTATTCCACTACATGACCTTATCTGATCCTAGACCCATTATAACCTCACCACTATTCCACTACATGACCCTATCTGATCCTAGACCCATTATAACCTCACCACTATTCCACTACATGACCCTATCTGATCCTAGACCCATTATAACCTCACCACTATTCCACTACATGACCCTATCTGATCCTAGACCCATTATAACCTCACCACTATTCCACTACATGACCCTATCTGATCCTAGACCCATTATAACCTCACCACTATTCCACTACTTGGCCCAATCTGATCCTAGACCCATTATAACCTCACCACTATTCCACTACATGACCCTATCGGATCCTAGACCCATTATAACCTCACCACTATTCCACTACATGACCCTATCTGATGCTAGACCCTTTATAACCTCACCATTATTCCACTACTTGGCCCAATCTGATCCTAGACCCATTATAACCTCACCACTATTCCACTACATGACCCTATCTGATCCTAGACCCTTTATAACCTCACCACTATTCCACTACTTGGCCCAATCTGATCCTACAGCAGGCCGGCAGCCTGGGAGAACGGGACACTATCGTTCATCACACCTTGTAACTCTTCTGCTGTAAAATCTCATAACCCAAGGAGTTCTCTGCAGCTACCACCACAACATCTATTTTCTGTGATTTGTGTTCCATTTCTGCATCACAGTTGATAACCATGGCTATGAATGCTAAGAAACCTTACTGAAACACATGTTATTCCTATCACTCTCTATTGGCCTCAGCATACTCACAGGGAGCCTCTCAGGATCCCTCTAAAATGGACCCATCTTCCTCTACTACTCTCTTCACTGCCTATGAAGTATCCTTCAGAGAAAATGACTCAAGTAAAGGTGAAAGTCACCCAGTAACATATTACTTGAGTAAAGGTTTAAAAGTTTTTGGTTTTAAATATACTGAAGTATCAACATTAAATGTAATTGATCAAATTTACCTAAGTATCAAAGCAAAAGTATAAATAATTTCAAATTCCTTACAATAAGCAAACCAGACGGCACATTTTCTTGTTTTTTTATATAATTACGGAGGGCATACTCCAACATTCAGTCACAATTTACAAACAAAGCATTTGTATTTAGTGAGGCAGCAGGGATAACCATGGATGTTCTCTTGCTAAGTGCGTGAATTGGACCATTTTTCTGTCCTGCTAATCATTCAAAATGTAACGAGTACTTTTGGGTGTCAGGGAAAATGTATGGAGTAAAAAGTACATTATTTTCTTTAGGAATATAGTGAAGCAAAAGTTGTCAAAAATCTAAATAGTAAAGTAAAGATACCCCCCAAAACGACCTAAGTAGTACTTGAAAGTATTTCTACTTAAGTGCTTTACGCCACTAACTAATGGCCCGCCAACGGGATCTCTTGTTGGGTTAATGAGGCAACTAGTCACACCTGTGACAGGTCCTTTAAAAGGAGAGGTGGAAGAGGTAGACCATAACTCACAGATAACAGAGAGAGAGACACCCAGTGAATCCCTTGGAAGAGTGCAGGAGGTGAGAGTGCATCATTATTTAATAGACTCTCTCCATCTCAAATGGTACCTTGATGTTATGTGGCCCTTGTCAAATGTACTGCACTATATTGTTGTGTATTTTTGTGGAGCGGCCCCCTGAATTTAAGAGAGTTGACTAATCCTTATCTTTGCAGTAAATGGGTAGTGTCTGACAATATCTGTAATGCTTCCCATTCCCTATGTAGTGCATTGTAGGCCCTCGTTAAAGGTGGTTCACTACATAAGGAATGAGGAACCATTTGGAAAGGATCCATATTCCTGTGTGCCAGGCTTATCTATTGTATGTGGTTGAAGAGTTGATACCTGAGTTTTGGCAGAAGACTAGTAGCACCGTGTTGCCCATACTCAGTTCTTGGGGTCCTCAGTACTGGGTTTAGAAAATGCTGCTTAAGTTTTGTACCTTACAGTGGGTTTCCTTAACCTCTCCTCTAGTACCCACAGCCATTCCAGATTTAAAATGCTCAACTAATCTTACACTCTTTCTCTCTCAGGAGACGATTACCATGGCGATATTCACCATCATTCTGCTTGTCAGCACAGCTTTTGCTCTGGGAGGTAAGTGTGACATACCTCACACCTACTCACCAACATTTTAATAAACATTTGTTGGTGTTGCTCTGTCCTACTTCACACACATGTAGGTATTAATACGCAGGTGTGAATTGGACATGTGTTTCTATTCATAACCGGTTCTCCATGGGACACCCTCTTAGAGGTCAGACATTATCAACCTTGACACTGGAGAAATGAAGGTTGTGCCTTGCAGAAGGGCACATAGATAGATATATCAACTAGTCAGCTCACTGATTTGAACTACTGGCCCGACTCTCAAACAGCAGGCTACCTGCCACTCCTCTAGTTCCAGAGATGTATATTGGTGTCTAGATGCTGGACTGAGGTATTCTGATATGAACGGTTTGATCATTCAACTGGATGTATGATTGGATTGTCTAGCAACTATCAGGAAATAACACTGATACAATTTCCAGTCTTAGTTTCATCAGCTCTTCTACGAAACAATTGACTGCACAGGGCTTTTAAACAAGTAGCAGAACTTGCATATTTAGCCAGGAAGTACCTAGGTTGCATCTGAAATGGAACCCTATTCGATGTAAACTACTTCTGAATAGGGCACATAGGGGATGCAACCAAGATTCCAGATGCAGCCCAGGCAATCTCACCTTCTGCACTTTAACAAGGGATTCACAACCCAAGACTCCAGAATGTATGTCCAGCATATTATGTTACGTCCACATTACGTTAAGTCCACATTACAATGTTACCTGTGTCCAGATGCTATGATACGACCCTGTGAGGATGCTAGAGCTGCCGCGACACATGGCCCAGTTGGAGCCTTCATCCCCACGTGTGATGACAATGGCCAATACACCCCTGAGCAATGTTGGGGCTCTACAGGTTAACACGGACACACATACATGCAAAAATTTCTCAATTCAGTAGAATGTGACAATTCAATGTGTATATATTGTATATGCAACATGTCTTTCTGGTAGGTCACTGTTGGTGTGTGAACAGTACTGGACAGAAGATCCCGGGTACTGATACTCCACCAGGCACTGCTATCAACTGCTAGCAACTGTTCCACCAAGGTGCATGTATATACATACTCATTCACGAAATGTTACTACTTTGCAGCTGATTTGATGTTTTTTGTATAAAAAAAGGCGTTGGAATGAAGACGTTGAAAAGACGAACAGTTGTCTTTACTGTACTACAGGAACTGATTCGCATCCCATATAAATCCTGATAATAAACTTGTTTAACTTCAATCATTGTTGGTGTGATATGTTGAACAATGTATCTGAACCAGTTCATTTCTGGGAAGTGGAGGAAGGAGTAGGACTGTTATGGTGACTGTATTACCACCACACTGGCAGTTACAGGACATGAAGGCAGTAAAATTCCACGTGACCATTTAGTAATTAGGCTTCTCCAAGCTCTGATGCTGGTTATGGTCATTAGTAGTCTACCACACTTGTTAACTGCATGATACTCAGTACTCTATTGGCCCTCTTATCCCTCTGACATCAACTCTGATTGGTGGAAATCAGAAAGATGGACAGCTGAGAAGGGGGTTGTGGGGTTTAGTCACATGCACAGGCTAGGCCTTTCTAATGCATGTGGATCTTGGGACCATGATATGGGGCATCAGCCTACTCAGTGACACCCACGGAACACAACTGAAAGAGTTGACAAAATATTAGCATCTCAACTCTGACTGCAAGACTTGGACTGTGGAATGAAATCTGTCAGTATTTCCTTTGTGTGGGATTCTTTATATTCATTTTAATTATGGCAGCTTTGGTCCTCCGACAACAAAATGTCATTCCTATATACATACAGGAATTCAGCAGAGTCCACATTCAGAACCATGCTGCTCTGAGGCTGAAGAATTGTTCCAGGCCAGAGGGATGAAAGACCCCTTTACTGAGTCTACAGCTTCACATTTCACTAAATCATTCCATTGTTTGCTTCATGCATTATATCATCCTGTAAAATAAAGTACATTCTCTTCATCTTTACATGAGTAAATGTTGTTATAGAACTTGGAGGATGACTTGATGAAAGATGATTCGTATCTCCTTGTTTCGTTACATCTCATCTCATTCCAAAATCATGGAGTTGGTCCCATTTTGCTTTAAAACAGCCTCCACTCTCTTCTGGGAAGGC
Source organism: Salvelinus fontinalis (assembly GCF_029448725.1). Classification (NCBI taxonomy): domain Eukaryota; kingdom Metazoa; phylum Chordata; class Actinopteri; order Salmoniformes; family Salmonidae; genus Salvelinus; species Salvelinus fontinalis. The sequence goes on from NW_026601174.1 coordinate 61,118, forward strand.
TTTGCACTAGATGTTGGAACATTGCTGCGGGGACCTGCTTCCATTCAGCCACGAGCATAAGAGCCGACGGGCACTGATTTTAGGCGATTCACCCTGGCTCACAGTTGGCGTTCAAATTCATCCCAAAAGTATTCAATGGGGTTGAGGTCAGGGATCTGTGCAGGCCAGTCAAGTTCTTCCACACCAATCTCAACAAACCATTTCTGTATAAACCTGCATGGGGGGATTGTTATGCTGAAACGAGGCCTTCCCGAACTGATGCGACAAAGTTGGAAGCACAGAATCATCTACAATGTCATGGTACGCTGTAGCGTAGCGTTACGATTTTCCTTCACTAGAACTAAGGGGCCCGAAACATGGACAACAGCACCAGACCATTATTCCTCCACAACTTTACAGTTGGCACTATGCATTCGGGCAGATGGCGTTCTCCTGGCAGACTTTTTACAAACTCACTTGTTGAAAAGGTGGCTTCCTATGACGTTGCCACATTGAAGGTCACTGAGCTCACCTGTAAGAAAATACTACTGCCAATGTTTGTCTATGGAGATTGCATGGCTGTGTGCTCGATTTTATACACTTGTCAGCAAGGGGAATGGTGTGACAAACAAAAAACATCCAGTCAGTGGCAGGTCTTTAGGGCGAAAACAGCTCGTTGATGAAAGGTCGAAAGAGAATGGCAGGTATCATGCAAGCTGGACAATTGAGTGGAAAACATCGCCTGGCCCGATGAATCCCGGTTCTTGTTGCGTCATGCTGATGGCAGTCAGGATTTGGTGTAAGCTGCATCATACCTTCAGACGAGTCTTGTGAGGCTTGTGTGTACAGCAAAACAACCGCCATATTGTCTTTTGATGGTGTGGTCAGATTGTGAACACTGAAAGCTCTGACGAAGGCTTTTAGGCCGATACGTACAGCTTTAGAGCAGTGAGACTAGCAAGAACAGTGTTCTTCATCTTACTCCACTGTAACCATGCACCTGCAACAAAGATAGCTCAGATGTGAGAGTAACTTTTGAATCCTAGTCCAAGTACGCTCTAAAAATGTGGGGTTCAACCGGAGTTCTAAAGTTATGTTCTTTAAAACCATTCAGTTTTTGGCACTGAAAATGGACCCCAAAAGGTTCTTCCAAGAACCCCATAGAAGGTGGGGTTCATCAAGGAACCTCCTTAGCTGGACGGGGTTCTAGCAGGAACCTACCTGCCCAACAAACATTTCGATTTGAAGGACAGTAGCAGGTGCTTAACTTCTTATGGCTGAAGGGGCAGTATTGAGTAGCTTGGAGGAGAGGTGCACAGAGGTGCCCATATTAAACTGCCTGCTCCTCAGTCCTGGTTGCTAATATATGCATATTATTATTCATATCGGATAGAAAACACTCTGAAGTTTCTAAAACTGTTTGAATGATGTCTGAGTATAACCGAACTCATATGGCAGGCAAAAACCTGAGAAAAAATCCAAACAGGAAGTGGGAATTATGAGGCTGGTCGATTTTCAACCAAGACTCTATTGAAATCACAGCGAGATATGTCAACAGTCTGTATAACTTTGTCTGATGCCTCTACTGTAAAGGGGGGCCACATGAGAGGGGAATTAGTCAGGTCTCCCATGACCTGACCATGCACGTTCACATGAGGGAGCGCTGTTCCATCGCTCATCTGAAGTCCATGTAATTCTCCGGTTGGAAAGTTATTCAAGATGCTAAAAACATTCTAAAGATTGATTCAATACATCGTTTGACATGTTTGACTGTTACGGAACTTTTGGACATTTCGTCAGCTTTTAGTGAACGCTCTTCGTGACTTTGGATTTGTTTACCAAACGCGGTAAAAGTAGCTATTTGGGCATAACCGAACAAAACAAACATTTATGGAAGTGGGAGTCATGGGAGTGCATTCCGACGAAGATCAGCAAAGGTAAGTTCAGATTTATAATGCTTTTTATGAGTTTTGTTGACTGCATAATTTGGCAGGTAACTGTATGGCTTGCTTTTATGGCTGAAAGCCATTTTCCGATTATTGAATATTGTGTTTTGCCGTAAAGCTTTTTGAAATCTGACACAGCGGTTGCATTAAGAACAAGTGTAACTTTAATTCTGTGTAAAACATGTATCTTTCATCAAAGTTGATGAGTTTTGTTATTTGACGTGGCTCTGCAATTTCTCTGGATATTTTGGAAGCATTTCTGAACATGGCGCCAATGTAAAGAGGTTATTGTAAATAAATATTAACTTTAATCGAACATAACATTTATGTATTGTGTAACATGAAGTCCTATGAGTGTCATCTGATGAAATTCATAGGTTAGTGATTCATTTTCTCCATTTCTGCTTTTTGTGACTCCTGTCTTTGGCTGGAATATTGACTGATTTTGCAGTGACCTAACAATCGTTTGTGGTGATTTCGCTTTAAAGCCTATTTGAAATCGGACACGTTGTTGGGCTTAACAAGACGACCTTTAAAATGGTTTGAGATGCATGTATTTGAGGAATTTTAATTATGAGATTTGTTGTTTGAATTTGGTGCCCTGCACTTCCACTGGCTGTTGTCATATCGATCCCGTTAGTGGGATTTCAGCCATAAGAAATTAACTGAAAAATAATCAAGGAGAGGTTTGTCCCTTGGTATCAAACAATATTTTGATCATACATCTATTTACATTCTTAAACAGAAAATATTCCCAATTCAATGGATAATGAGGTAAGATAAGATGTATTGCATGCAGAAGACAGAACTGCTCACTTGTCTGCAGGTATACAGACAAGGCATGTCAATTGGTATGTAATGCAGATCACATTTACCATCCACCTCCTTTACCTATTCAATTAATACCACTCAACGTTACGGACAAGGTATTACAGCTATTAGCAAAAGTTGTCCCCATATACCAAAGTATGACATTTGTGCTTGTTTTGTTCATCTGTATAATTACAATGTTCAGGGTTCAGACTTCAACCTCCCTACACCGCTGATGAATGTAACTAGAATCCTGTTCAATGTTGCAGTGCATGGTGAGCATTCTGGCTACGGATAGAGAACACACCAGATATAAAACATTGGACTTGAAGCTCCGCTGGCATTTCACCTCATGATTTAATTTTTGCTTTAAGGATCATTTACAAGGGATTCCCCTAGTTACAACTTGAAGAAACCCTAAAGGATACTCCAGGAACCTGCACCTTAGTGGCACAGCAGTGAAAGGCACTGCATCTCAGTGCAAGAGTTGCTACAGTACCTGGTTCAAATCCAGGCTGTAGCACATTCAGCCGGGATTGAGTCCCATTGGGCAGCGCACAGTTGGCCCAGCGCCATCCGGAGTAGGTTGTCATTGTAAGCTAGAAAGTGGATTTGCCTAGGTGAATATAAACCATGTATTTTAAGAGTGGTGACAAAGGACAGGCATAATGCTTAATGGCCTTCTCAGTTCGATATTAAACACAATTTATGAAACAAATATTCATTAACAAATCAACCTTCAGTATCTGAAACAAATTGCGTCATTTCACAGGTAAACATTTACAAAAAGTTAAGCACAACGACAGTTATGTCCTGGTGGCACAGTCAAGCCTGGCACTTCCAACATCAGGGTTGTGGGTTTGAGTCCCACAGGGGACCAGTAAGAAAGAATAGTAACTACAACATATCATTCATGTTCAATAACTCATGAGACAAAATAGTGTCCACATTTTATTGGCTGCAAACAAGTCCTCAATATTTGTGTAGTAAATGAGACTTCATTTAACAGCAACAAAGTATGACGTTACCATGAAGTATTGATGCAGACACTACAGAATAGCATTGCTGCTTTTAATGTATAGACTGACGAAGAGGCAGAAGTCTCAGGGAGCACACCGAGGGCAAGCTCATTACACATAATGCATTGTTCCAGCGGTGTTGACCTGAAGACGAAAAACAACCGAAATACTCAGCTGTACACAGACAACAGTAGGAAAGTCTATGAGAATAAGTAGTTAAATGAACTAAGAATAAGTTTAATTTGATGACTGGATCAGTGAATGACAGCTTACTGTACCTCCAAAGTTGATATGAATACAAGTGTCTCTGGCACCAGCAGCGGGCCTTCCATTAGCCCAGTTCTGGTGATCAAAGTCAGAGCCATCGCTCCAGGACCACCGCCTGTCCTGAGGGGGGAAAGTGGGGTTTCAGAATACAAACTAAATGTAGTCCTTTCTATTCCACCTGCAAACAACAAAACAGTTAAAGCTACCACTACTTCAAAACCATCCGACTGGGACTGTTGCTTGTGTAAAGAACATGGAGCCTACTCCTCACATTTGCAATCATCCCAATGCATTTCAAAGACCATAACTAGTCTACAACTGTTGAAGCTAGAAACCCCATACACACGTTTACAAGACTGTCTGGAATATATTACTTTGATCGAATTTACAATTAACTAGAACCCGTTTTAAATGTATAAAAGCCTCCTACTGAAGTTGACAGTTAAATGCATTAAAGTAATTTAGTAGATTCATCTAGAATGACTTCCAGGATCAATTAGGCTCAGGGTGTTGCTCAAGGGCACATCATTTCACACAGTGAGCTCTAGGATTCAAACTAGCAGCCTTGCCTTTATTGGCCCCATGGTCTCAACGGCGAGGCTACCTGTCGCCTGGGTTCACTTTATATGGAACCCATTACAGTATCTGTTAAAAAGCAGCAGCTACTCTCCCTGGGGTCACCACATAATGACATTAGGCACAGCTCAGACAGCACTACATAAACAAACTACAGGTAGCCTACATGCCACACCTAACGTTTTAATATTTTTAAACCAGGTTTGCTATTCACTTGCGCAATTTGAGCTGGAACGGCGTTACTTGCAATAATGGCTCTATATAATACTGTGCTTAATGGTCCCACCTTAACAGAATAAAATCCGCCAATCCAGGTAGGAGGGAAACCAACAGTCTTCACCAAGACCAACGCCTGTAGAAACTGGTCCTCCTCGGAGCTGTGCACAGATGCCAGGTTTGCGCCAAGGTACTTCACAACGTTGGGTACAGACACCAGTTGATCACCAAGGGACACACAGTGCCTCTAGAGAAGAAAGTATTTATTTAACTAGGCAAGTCAGTTTAGAAAAATATTATCTAAAATAATAGCCAAGCAATTAACAAAGACATTTCATCTATTAGTCAGTCGGCCAGCCTAGCTGAGAATTTGTCTTCTGGACTCCCAACCCAATATTTACGACTAATTCCCTTTTAAAACATTCTCTTAAATATACTAGTTTATCTCCGTCTTAAGCCATGTCCTGTGGTTTCCATTCTACAGGAGGCACAACACTAAATATATATATTTTTTTGAAAATTCCAATCTTAACTTTAGGGATTGGGGGCAGCATTTTCACTTTGGATGAATAGTGTGCCCATAGTGAACTGCCTCCTACTCTGTCCCAGATGCTAATATGCATATTATTATTACTATTGGATAGAAAACTCTGAAGTTTCTAAAACGGTTTGAATTATGTCTGTGAGTATAACAGAACTCATATGGCAAACTTCAAACCAGGAAGTGGAAATTCTGAGGCTGGTTGTTTTTCAACTCATCTCCTATTCAAATCCCAGGAAGATATGGATTTGTTTTCACTTCCTACGCCTTCCACTAGATGGCAACAGTCTGTAGAACGTGGAATGAAGTTTATACTGTGTTGAGGGGAATGAGTCGGTGGTCTGGCAGATTGCCAGTTCCTGGTCACGCGCATTCCACGTGATGTCGCCTTGCTTTCCACACTTCTAGAGACACGAAGGAATGCTCCGGTTGGAACGTTATTGGATATATATGATAACATCCTGAAGATTGATTCTCTACTAAGTTTGACTAGTTTATGCGACCTGTGATATAACTTTTTGAAGTTTGTCTGACGTTTGGCTGCATCTGCACGAGCGTTTGGACATGTGTACCACACATGCTAGCAAAGTAGCTACTTGGACATAAGTAGGACGATATCGAACAAAATAACGATTTATTGGGGAACTAGGATCCCTTCGAGTGCATTCTGATGAAGATGATCCAAGGGAATATTTGTGATGTAATTTCGTATTTCTGTTGACTCCAACATGGCGGAGAAATGTTGTTAAATCTGAGCGCCGTCTCAGATTGCATGGTGTGCTTTTTACGTAAAGATTTGTAAGTCTGACAAAGCGGTTGCATTTAGAACACATGTATCTTTAATTTTATGTAAAACATGCATCTTTCAAAGTTTATGATGAGTATTTCTGTTATTTGATGTGGCTCTCTGCAATTTCTCCGGATATTTTGGAGGTATTTCTGAACATGGTTTCAATGTAAACTGAGATTTTTGGATATAAATCTGCACATTATCGAACAAAACATACATGTATTGTGTAGCATCCTATGAGTGTCATCTGATGATAAAGAGTGTCATCTGATGAAGATCAAAGGTTAATGAAACATTTTCTCTTTATTTCTGTGTTTGTGACTCCTATCTTTGGCTGTGAAAATGGCTGTGTGTTATTTGGACTTGGCGGTGATCTAACGTAATCATGTTATATTTTCGCTGTATACATTTTTAAAATCGGACACGATGGGTAGATTAACCTGTTGGGGATGGGGGCGCTGTTTAGACTATTTATGCTAATTTGGCTAATTTTTGAAACGGCTTCCCACAAAATCCTTGATCGTACAATATGCATATTATTATTATTATTGGATAGAAAACCGTCTATAGTTTCTATAGGAGTTGAAATTTTGTCTCTAAGTGGAACAGAGCCCATTCTACAGCAATTTCCCTGACATGGAGTCAGATTTGAGAAATGTTGGCCACTCTTCTGAAGTCAGTTAAAAGGGCACTGTCATTGCTATGACTATACGGACACTTCTTACGTCTTCCCCTGGATGCCTTTACGTGATGACGATTCCAATGGGGTCGATTGCGCGTTCACAGGCCCTATAAATCAAAAAACCCTGTAGGTAGGAGCTCCTTTGCAGCTGCGTAATGCGCGTGGAGGACATCGACCTGCTATTTTTCCAAGCGTTAGTTTAGCCTTTTATATTTCTCCGGTCATCTTTTCACTCGTTATAGGAGTTAAAAACATCATAAGGTAGTTAATTTAAAGCGTTTTATAGCAATTTATATCCGTTTAGTGCGATTTTGGGACATTTATTTTTGCAACGATGTGAAAAGTTGGGCACGCTTTTCAGTTCATCCCGAACGCAGTTGACATTTCCACATGGCAAGAGGACAGCTTTCCACCAAAAGACGATTTCTCCCAAGAAAGGATCCTTTGCCCAAGATACTGATGGAAGAACAGCTCAAGGTAGGACATTTTTATTATGATAAATCGTGTTTGTCAAAACATTTTAGTGGCTTAGGACGCCATGTTTTTTGACGTAGCTTCGCTTGGCGCAAACTGTATTGAAAAGTAAGGATAAATTAAAAAATGTAATTCCGCAATTGTATTAAGAATTAAATTGTCTATCAATCCCTGTCCACCCTATATTTTTTAGTCACGTTTATGAGTATTTATGTATAAGAGTAGATCACTGTCTAAGTGGCGCAAGGACTTTTTCTTTACCAGCTTGTCTACATTTCACATTGTCTAACCATGATTTTGGTGGCTAAATATAAACATTTTCGATCAAACTGTATATGCATGTTGTAATGTGATGTTACAGGAGTGTCATCGGAAGAATTCTGAGAAGGTTAGTGAAAAAATTAATATCTTTTGGCGATGTTGACTTTTATCGCTCACTTTGGCTAGAATCAATGCTGGGCTGCTATGTGCTATATGCTATGCTAATATAACGATTTATTGTGTTTTCGCTGTAAGACACTTAGAAAATCTGAAATATTGTCTGTATTCACAGGATCTGTGTCTTTCGATTCGTGTATGCTGTGTATTTTTACGAAATGTTTGATGATTAGTAGTTAGGTAAACACGTTGCTCATTGTAATTATTCTAGTCCATTTGTGACGGTGGGTGCAATTGTAAACTATGCCATCTACCTGAAATATGCACTTTTTTCTAACAAAACCTATCCCATACCATAAATATGTTATCAGACTGTCATCTAATGAGTTTTTTTGTTGGTTAGGGGCTATAAATATCTTAGTTTAGCCGAATTGGTGATGGCTACTGGTGTTGGTGGACAAATAAAAGATGGTGGATTATGCTAATGTGTTTTTAGGTAATAGATGTACATCTTTACATTGTGTCTTCCCTGTAAAACATTTTAAAAATCGGAAATGTTGACTGGATTCACAAGATCTGTGTCTTTCATTAGCTCTATTGGACTTTAATGTGTGAAAGTTAAATATTTAAAAAAAATATTTTTTTTGAATTTCGCGGCACTGGTTTTTCAGTGGGGGGGGGGGGGGGGTGTGCCACTAGCGCCACGCTGATCCTAGACAGGTTAACAAGATTTATCTTTCATTTGCTGTATTTGACTTGTTAATGTGTGAAAGTTAAATATTTTTTAAGTTATTCCCGCGCTGCCTTTTTAGCGGAATGTTGTGGGGGGGGGGGGGGGGGGGGGGGGGGGGGGTCCTAGAAAGGTTAAAGGGAAGTTCAGTATTTCACATATGTCATGTGTCGCTGTTTAAGAAAGTATCACCTTCAATGTAACGTCAAAGAGCTCATTTCAACTACACTTCCCCTTCAAATTCAGAGTAGATGTAAGGGTGATACCTCTGCTTCAGGCCAGCTCCTTGTAGTCTTGACAAACATTAAGCAGCTTGATCCATATTTGGTCCAACCGGAAGGACACAAGTCTTCTTCTAGAAGTGATTCTGTAAGGAGGAGTTACATGTGGCTTTAAAGGCTAGTGGAGAAAGATATACAAATCACAGCTACAATTTTATTTGTAGATCAGTCAGTCACCTCTGCAACAAGAAACATACAGAACATGTCACGAAAAGTAGATTCTTACGTGCATCTCCCAGAGCAAAGGCAGCACTGAGAAGAAGAAGACTGGTCAACATGGTCATGGAGTCTCCTGAGAGAAACACAGAGTGAAGCCATCAAAACCAATTCAGTGAGAACAGTTTAGGGGAGTGCAGTGTAACCCTGACCTCTCCACGTACCCCAGCCATTCCAATTATCCGATGTATTCCAGTACTATTCACAGATTCAACTGCACAGACAGTAGATTAGAACAGGAATATGTCTGCTTTCCTAAACGCCAACCTATTCCCTAAGCAGGGCTGAGGGGAATTTCTTGGCACATATTTCTTTCCACTCAGACAGGAGTAATGAAGGTCAAGTTTCCAAATGTAGAAATGCCCTGCAGCTTTGGCTATTCACAAATCTGTCAGAACACAGGCAATTATTTTTGAACCAAGTTCAAGTCTGGTTCTTTAATATTTATCCAACAATAAATAAAAGCACAGTACAAAAGGCTGGCAGGTAAGGCTTAGTGGCTTGTAACACCAGTAGGTAAGGCTTAATGACTGTAACACCAGTAGGTAAGGCTTAGTGGCTTGTAACACCAGAAGGTAAGGCTTAGTGGCTTGTAACACCAGAAGGTAAGGCTTAGTGGCTTGTAACACCAGTAGGTAAGGCTTAGTGGCTTGTAACACCAGTAGGTAAGGCTTAGTGGCTTGTAACACCAGTAGGTAAGGCTTAGTGGCTTGTAACACCAGTAGGTAAGGCTTAGTGGCTTGTAACACCAGTAGGTAAGGCTTAGTGGCTTGTAACACCAGTAGGTAAGGCTTAGTGGCTTGTAACACCAGTAGGTAAGGCTTAGTGGCTTGTAACACCAGTAGGTAAGGCTTAGTGGCTTGTAACACCAGTAGGTAAGGCTTAGTGGCTTGTAACACCAGTAGGTAAGGCTTAGTGGCTTGTAACACCAGTAGGTAAGGCTTAGTGGCTTGTAACTCCAGTAGGTAAGGCTTAGTGGCTTGTAACACCAGTAGGTAAGGCTTAGTGGCTTGTAACACCAGTAGGTAAGGCTTAGTGGCTTGCAACACCAGTAGGTAAGGCTTAGTGGCTTGCAACACCAGTAGGTAAGGCTTAGTGGCTTGCAACACCAGTAGGTAAGGCTTAGTGGCTTGTAACACCAGCAGGTAAGGCTTAGTGGCTTGTAACACCAGCAGGTAAGGCTTAGTGGCTTGTAACACAAGTAGGTAAGG
>NW_026601175.1:0-71215 GCF_029448725.1 Salvelinus fontinalis
CTACACCACTGTCAGGCATCTACACCACTGTCAGGCATCTACACCACTGTCAGGCATCTACACCAATGTCAGGCATCTACACCACTGTCAGGCATCTACACCACTGTCAGGAATCTACACCACTGTTAGGCATCTACACCACTGTCAGGCATCTACACCACTGTCAGGCATCTACACCACTGTCAGGCATCTACACCACTGTCAGGCATCTACACCACTGTTAGGCATCTACACCACTGTTAGGCATCTACACCACTGTCAGGCATCTACACCACTGTCAGGCATCTACACCACTGTCAGGCATCTACACCACTGTCAGGCATCTACACCACTGTCAGGCATCTACACCACTGTCAGGCATCTACACCACTGTCAGGCATACGGCTAATCTGATCAAATAAATTGTGTCAGAGAAAGTTAATTCTATGTGACGTCTCCTTGTCAATTGAAACATGGCCTTAGTTGGCCTAACTTTCAGTGTCAAGAACACAGGACATTACTACAACTCCTTTCCATGCTAATGGTCAACCTTTACTAGCACAACTAGCACATCGTTTATCCAAACAACCTGTTTCAAGACTGTATATAACAAGCAGAGGTATCGCTATTTGCTCCACCCAGTCCGTTTCTCCAATCTATTTATTACACTACCATGTCCAACGGTTGAGGAGGGAGAGAGAGAGAAAGGAGAGTGGAGCGTGGGTGGAAAGGTGTAAATCCTGGGACCATCTCAATCAGTACCATGTGGGCTTTACTGGCGATCTGTTCCTGGCCTTGCCGCGCTGCGTTGGCGGGCGTGGAGGACTCAGAGACCCCAGAGCACACAGGGACTTCACTTGTGTCGTTAAAGTCGATAAGCTGGCAGCTAAACGCAGGGGAAGCGGGCCACGAGCAATCCCTAGAGCCTCGGACCGCCGCACTCACATTTTCCAGAATCTTGGAGAGATACTCTTTTCTCTTCTCTCATTTAGTCCTTCTCACCCTAGTTCGTTTGTTCATTCATTTTCTCTCCCTCTCTTTATTTCTAGATATTGATCTCCCTCAACTTCTCCATCTGACTTTTCTCTCTCTCCAGACCCACTTCCCAGCTCCGCTCCAGAACACTACCAGTCCAACGTCCAATTTGTGGTGCCAGAGTTTTGAAGAGGAATGGAAAAGCATGACCCTCACATGGGGCCTGTAGGACCCTCCACCCAGCCATAGGGCCTGTAGGACCCTCCACCCAGCCATAGGGCCTGTAGGAACCTCCACCCAGCCATAGGGCCTGTAGGATCCTCCACCCAGCCATAGGGCCTGTAGGACCCTCCACCCAGCCATATGGCCTGTAGGACCCTCCACCCAGCCATATGGCCTGTAGGACCCTCCACCCAGCCATAGGGCCTGTAGGAACCTCCACCCAGCCATAGGGCCTGTAGGAACCTCCACCCAGCCATAGGGCCTGTAGGACCCTCCACCCAGCCATAGGGCCTGTAGGACCCTCCACCCAGCCATAGGGCCAGTAGGACCCTCCACCCAGCCATAGGGCCAGTAGGACCCTCCACCCAGCCATAGGACCTGTAAGGACCCTCCACCCAGCCATAGGGCCTGTAGGACCCTCCACCCAGCCATAGGGCCTGTAGGACCCTCCACCCAGCCATAGGGCCTGTAGGACCCTCCACCCAGCCATAGGGCCTGTAGGACCCTCCACCCAGCCATAGGGCCTGTAGGACCCTCCACCCAGCCATAGGGCCTGTAGGACCCTCCACCCAGCCATAGGGCCTGTAAGAACCTCCACCCAGCCATAGGGCCTGTAGGAACCTCCACCCAGCCATAGGGCCTGTAGGACCCTCCACCCAGCCATAGGGCCTGTAGGACCCTCCACCCATCCATAGGGCCTGTAGGAACCTCCACCCAGCCATAGGGCCTGTAGGACCCTCCACCCAGCCATAGGGCCTGTAGGAACCTCCACCCAGCCATAGAGCCTGTAGGACCCTCCACCCAGCCATAGGGCCTGTAGGAACCTCCACCCAGCCATAGGGCCTGTAGGACCCTCCACCCAGCCATAGGGCCTGTAGGACCCTCCATCCAGCCATAGGGCCTGTAGGAACCTCCACCCAGCCATAGGGCCTGTAGGACCCTCCACCCAGCCATAGGGCCTGTAGGACCCTCCACCCAGCCATAGGGCCTGTAGGACCCTCCACCCAGCCTGTACTACCACAAGCTCCACAGTCAATCCTCCCTGAGGCCACTATCACACTGTAATACCACCCTGTGTTTAACTGCCCTAGCCGAGGTAGTAAAGCACAATTAATACAGTAAAAACAGCTTTTATAAATGTCTAATATACACTTATTTTTTTCATGTGGACTTTCCTGTTTTCATAGCAGGTTTGAAATACCGAAATCCTCTGGATTGTGGGTTGAAGAGTGAATACATATGTGGATTTAGTTAAAGGAGTTTCTGTGTAGCAGCAGCAGAGGGAGATCTGTGGAAGAGGAGAAGAGAGGCTAGCAGAGTTTACAGAGGAGGAGTTCAGGCTTTGCAAACACAGTGGGAACACACACACACACACACACACACACACACGCAAACACACATATCCACCTCACACAAACGGTCCCTTGCTTACACCACGCTGGAGTAACACACCCACACCACCACTAACCACCTCGCTGTGTGTGTCTTAGTGTGTGTGTGTGTGTGGTGTGTGTGTTCGTGCATTCATACAAGAGGCTGTGTGCACATATCCACAAGGCCTTTAAGGATGCCCTGCTTCACAGCTGTCCTCAACCCACACATGTGCACCTCATTTGGGGCTGCTGATGATCTGGTGTAAGGGATGGACTGGAAGTACAGCCTCTTGGGGGGTTGGGTCACTTAGATTTTTGATTTTGAATTTTAGGACCCCTTTAGGTATCAAAATAAAATATTGAATTTGGCTTTTACTACTATATCAATAGAAACACATTGAATAACAAATTCATCAACGGCAAAATACAGTCAAAAAATAAGTCATAAGGAATAAGTGTCTGTGCTATATATACAGTAGGATATATAAGAAAGGACAGTAAATATATATATACACACTACCATTCAAAAGTTTGGGGTCACTTAGAAATGTCCTTGTTTTTGAAATAATGTTTTTTTTGGTCCATTAAAATAACATCAAATTGATCAGAAATACAGTGTAGACATTGTTAATGTTGTAAATGACTATTGTAGCTGGAAACGGCAGAATTTTAATGGAATATCTACATAGGCGTACAGAGGCCCATTATCAGCAACCATCACTCCCGTGTTCCAATGGCACGTTGTGTTAGCTTATCCAAGTTTATCATTTTAAAAGGCTAATTGATCATTAGAAAACCCTTTTGCAATTATGTTAGCACAGCTGAAAACTGTTGTTCTGATTAAAGAACCAATAAAACTGGCATTCTTTAGACTAGTTGAGTATCTGGAGCATCAGGATTTGTGGGTTCGATTACAGGCTCAAAATAGCCAGAAACAAAGACCTTTCTTCTGAAACTCGTCAGTCTATTCTTGTTCTGAGAAATGATGGATATTCCATGTGAGAAATTGCCAAGAAACTGAAGATCTCATACAACGCTGTGTACTACTCCCTTCACAGAACAGCGCAAACTCTGGGAGGCCCCGGTGCACAACTGAGCAAGAGGACAAGTACATTAGAGTGTCTAGTTTGACAAACAGACACCTCACAAGTCCTCAAATGACAGCTTCATTTTATAGTACCTGCAAAACACCAGTCTCAATGTCAACAGTGAAGAGGCGACTCCGGGATGCTAGCCCTCTAGGCAGAGTTCGTCTGTCCAGTGTCTGTGTTCTTTTGCCCATCTTAATCTTTTATTTTAATTGGCCAGTCTGAGATATGGCTTTTACTTTGCAACTAATGAACTTTGCAACAACTCATCCCGGAGTCGCGTCGCCTGTTGACGTTGAAACTGGTGTTTTGCGGGTACTATTTACTACCAGTCACTTTTCAGCCCTGTTTACATGTATATTCTACTACCAGTCATGTTCCCGCCCTGTTTACATGTATATTCTACTACCAGTCATGTTCCCGCCCTGTTTACATGTATATTCTACTACCAGTCATGTTCCAGCCCTGTTTACATGTATATTCTACTACCAGTCATGTTCCCGCCCTGTTTACATGTATATCCTACTACCAGTCACTTCCCAGCCCTGTTTACATGTATATTCTACTACCAGTCACTTTCCAGCCCTGTTTACATATAAATCTTGCTAACAGTCACTTTCCAGCCCTGTTTATATGTAAATCTTGCTAACAGTCACTTTCCAGCCCTGTTTACATGTATATCCTGCTAACAGTCACTCTCCAGCCCTGTTTACATGTATATACTGCTAACAGTCACTTTCCAGCCCTGTTTACATGTATATCCTGCTAACAGTCACTTTCCAGCCCTGTTTACATGTATATTCTACTACCAGTCACTTTCCCGCCCTGTTTACATGTATATTCTACTACCAGTCACTTTACCGTCCTGTTTACATGTATATCCTGCTAACAGTCACTTTCCAGCCCTGTTTACATGTATATTCTACTACCAGTCACTTTCCAGCCCTGTTTACATGTATATTCTACTACCAGTCACTTTCCAGCCCTGTTTACATGTATATTCTACTACCAATCACTTTCCAGCCCTGTTTACATGTATATCCTGCTAACAGTCACTTTCCAGCCCTGTTTACATGTATATCCTGCTAACAGTCACTTTCCAGCCCTGTTTACATGTATATCCTGCTAACAGTCACTTTCCAGCCCTGTTTACATGTACATTCTACTACCAGTCACTTTCCAGCCCTGTTTACATGTATATCCTGCTAACAGTCACTTTTAAGCCCTGTTTACATGTATATTCTACTACCAGTCACTTTCCACCCCTGTTTACATGTATATTCTACTACCAGTCACTTTCCCGCCCTGTTAAATGTACATTCTACTACCAGTCACTTTCCAGCCCTGTTTACATGTATATTCTACTACCAGTCACTTTCCAGCCCTGTTTACATGTATATTCTACTACCAGTCACTTTCCAGCCCTGTTTACATGTATATTCTACTACCAGTCATGTTCCAGCCCTGTTTACATGTATATTCTACTACCAGTCATGTTCCAGCCCTGTTTACATGTATATCCTACTACCAGTCATGTTCCAGCCCTGTTTACATGTATATCCTACTACCAGTCATGTTCCAGCCCTGTTTACATGTATATCCTGCTAACAGTCACTTTCCAGCCCTGTTTACATGTATATTCTACTACCAGTCATGTTCCAGCCCTGTTTACATGTATATCCTGCTAACAGTCACTTTCCAGCCCTGTTTACATGTATATTCTACTACCAGTCATGTTCCAGCCCTGTTTACATGTATATCCTACTACCAGTCATGTTCCAGCCCTGTTTACATGTATATCCTGCTAACAGTCACTTTCCAGCCCTGTTTACATGTATATTCTACTACCAGTCATGTTCCAGTCCTGTTTACATGTATATCCTGCTAACAGTCACTTTCCAGCCCTGTTTACATGTATATTCTACTACCAGTCATGTTCCAGCCCTGTTTACATGTATATCCTACTACCAGTCATGTTCCAGCCCTGTTTACATGTATATCCTGCTAACAGTCACTTTCCAGCCCTGTTTACATGTATATCCTGCTAACAGTCACTTTCCAGCCCTGTTTACATGTATATCCTTCTACCAGTCACTTTCCAGCCCTGTTTACATGTATATCCTGATAACAGTCACTTTCCAGTCCTGTTTACATGTATATTCTACTACCAGTCATGTTTCAGCCCTGTTTACATGTATATTCTACTACCAGTCACTTTCCAGCCCTGTTTACATGTATATCCTGATAACAGTCACTTTCCAGCCCTGTTTACATGTATAGTCTACTACCTGTCACTTTCCAGCCCTGTTTACATGTATATTCTACTACCAGTCATGTTCCAGCCCTGTTTACATGTATATCCTACTACCAGTCATGTTCCAGCCCTGTTTACATGTATATCCTGCTAACAGTCATTTTCCAACCCTGTTTACATGTATATCCTACTACCAGTCATGTTCCAGCCCTGTTTACATGTATATCCTGCTAACAGTCACTTTCCAGCCCTGTTTACATGTATATCCTGCTAACAGTCACTTTCCAGCCCTGTTTACATGTATATCCTTCTACCAGTCACTTTCCAGCCCTGTTTACATGTATATCCTGATAACAGTCACTTTCCAGTCCTGTTTACATGTATATTCTACTACCAGTCATGTTTCAGCCCTGTTTACATGTATATTCTACTACCAGTCACTTTCCAGCCCTGTTTACATGTATATCCTGATAACAGTCACTTTCCAGCCCTGTTTACATGTATAGTCTACTACCTGTCACTTTCCAGCCCTGTTTACATGTATATTCTACTACCAGTCATGTTCTAGCCCTGTTTACATGTATATTCTACTACCAGTCATGTTCCCGCCCTGTTTACATGTATATCCTACTACCAGTCATGTTCCAGCCCTGTTTACATGTATATTCTACTACCAGTCATTTTCCAACCCTGTTTACATGCATATCCTGCTAACAGTCACTTTCCAGCCCTGTTTACATGTATATTCTACTACCAGTCAGTTCCCAGTGTAACAGTATAACTTTAAACCGTCCCCTCGCCCCGACACGGGCGCGAACCAGGGACCCTCTGCACACATCGACAACAGTCGCCCACGAAGCAGCGTTACCCATCGCTCCACAAAAGCCACGGCCTCTGCAAAGCAAGGGGCAACACTACTTAAGTCTCAGAGCAAGTGACGTAACTGATTGAAATGCTACTAGCGCGCACCCGCTAACTAGCTAGCCATTTCACATCTGTTACACTCACCCCCCTTTCAACCTCCTCCTTTTTCCGCAGCAACCAGTGATCCGGGTCACGGCACCAATGTAACAGTATAACTTTAAACCGTCCCCTCGCCCCGACACGGGCGCGAACCAGGGACCCTCTGCACACATCGACAACAGTCGCCCACGAAGCAGCGTTACCCATCGCTCCACAAAAGCCACGGCCTCTGCAAAGCAAGGGGCAACACTACTTAAGTCTCAGAGCAAGTGACGTAACTGATTGAAATGCTACTAGCGCGCACCCGCTAACTAGCTAGCCATTTCACATCCGTTACACCAGCCCTGTTTACATGTATATTCTACTACCAGTCATTTTCCAGCCCTGTTTACATGTATATCCTGCTAACAGCCACTTTGCAGCCCTGTTTACATGTAAATCTTGCTAACAGTCACTTTTCAGCCCTGTTTACATGTATATCCTGCTAACAGTCACTTTCCAGCCCTGTTTACATGTATATCCTGCTAACAGTCACTTTCCAGCCCTGTTTACATGTATATCCTGCTAACAGTCACTTTCCCACCCTGTTTACATGTATATCCTGCTAACAGTCACTTTCCCGCCCTGTTTACATGTATATCCTGCTAACAGTCACTTTCCCGCCCTGTTTACATGTATATCCTGCTAACAGTCACTTTCCCGCCCTGTTTACATGTATATCCTGCTAACAGCCACTTTGCAGCCCTGTTTACATGTAAATCTTGCTAACAGTCACTTTTCAGCCCTGTTTACATGTATATCCTGCTAACAGCCACTTTGCAGCCCTGTTTACATGTATATCCTGCTAACAGTCACTTAACCAGCCCTGTTTACATGTATATCCTGCTAACAGTCACTTTCCAGCCCTGTTTACATGTATATCCTGCTAACAGTCACTTTCCCGCCCTGTTTACATGTATATCCTGCTAACAGTCACTTTCCAGCCCTGTTTACATGTATATCCTACTACCAGTCATGTTCCAGCCCTGTTTACATGTATATCCTGCTAACAGTCACTTTCCCGCCCTGTTTACATGTATATCCTGCTAACAGTCACTTTCCCGCCCTGTTTACATGTATATCCTACTACCAGTCATGTTCCAGCCCTGTTTACATGTATATCCTGCTAACAGTCACTTTCCAGCCCTGTTTACATGTATATCCTACTACCAGTCATGTTCCAGCCCTGTTTACATGTATATTCTACTACCAGTCATGTTCCAGCCCTGTTTACATGTATATTCTACTACCAGTCATGTTCCCGCCCTGTTTACATGTATATTCTACTACCAGTCATGTTCCCGCCCTGTTTACATGTATATCCTACTACCAGTCAGTTCCCAGCCCTGTTTACATGTATATTCTACTACCAGTCATTTTCCAACCCTGTTTACATGTATATCCTGCAAACAGTCACTTTCCAGCCCTGTTTACATGTATATTCTACTACCAGTCAGTTCCCAGCCCTGTTTACATGTATATTCTACTACCAGTCATGTTCCCGCCCTGTTTACATGTATATCCTACTACCAGTCAGTTCCCAGCCCTGTTTACATGTATATTCTACTACCAGTCATTTTCCAACCCTGTTTACATGTATATCCTGCTAACAGTCATTTTCCAACCCTGTTTACATGTATATCCTGCTAACAGTCATTTTCCAGCCCTGTTTACATGTATATTCTACTACCAGTCACTTCCAGCCCTGTTTACATGTATATTCTACTACCAGTCATGTTATAGCCCTGTTTACATGTATATTCTACTACCAGTCATTTTCCAGCCCTGTTTACATGGATATCCTGCTAACAGTCATTTTCCAGTCCTGTTTACATGTATATCCTGCTAACAGTCACTTTCCAGCCCTGTTTACATGTATATCCTGCTAACAGTCACTTTCCAGCCCTGTTTACATGTATATCCTACTACCAGTCATGTTCCAGCCCTGTTTACATGTATATCCTGCTAACAGTCACTTTCCCGCCCTGTTTACATGTATATCCTGCTAACAGTCACTTTCCAGCCCTGTTTACATGTATATCCTACTACCAGTCATGTTCCAGCCCTGTTTACATGTATATCCTGCTAACAGTCATGTTCCCGCCCTGTTTACATGTATATTCTACTACCAGTCAGTTCCCAGCCCTGTTTCATGTATATTCTACTACCAGTCATGTTCCAGCCCTGTTTACATGTATATTCTACTACCAGTCATGTTCCCGCCCTGTTTACATGTATATCCTACTACCAGTCAGTTCCCAGCCCTGTTTACATGTATATTGTACTACCAGTCATTTTCCAACCCTGTTTACATGTATATCCTGCAAACAGTCACTTTCCAGCCCTGTTTACATGTATATTCTACTACCAGTCAGTTCCCAGCCCTGTTTACATGTATATTCTACTACCAGTCATGTTCCCGCCCTGTTTACATGTATATCCTACTACCAGTCAGTTCCCAGCCCTGTTTACATGTATATTCTACTACCAGTCATTTTCCAACCCTGTTTACATGTATATCCTGCTAACAGTCATTTTCCAACCCTGTTTACATGTATATCCTGCTAACAGTCATTTTCCAGCCCTGTTTACATGTATATTCTACTACCAGTCACTTCCAGCCCTGTTTACATGTATATTCTACTACCAGTCATGTTCCAGCCCTGTTTACATGTATATTCTACTACCAGTCATTATCCAGCCCTGTTTACATGTATATCCTGCTAACAGTCATTTTCCAGTCCTGTTTACATGTATATCCTGCTAACAGTCACTTTCCAGCCCTGTTTACATGTATATCCTGCTAACAGTCACTTTCCAGCCCTGTTTACATGTATATCCTGCTAACAGTCACTTTCCAGCCCTGTTTACATGTACATTCTACTACCAGTCATGTTCCCGCCCTGTTTACATGTATGTTCTACTACCAGTCACTTTATAGCCCTGTTTACATGTATATCCTGCTAACAGTCACTTTTCAGCCCTGTTTACATGTATATTCTACTACCAGTCATGTTCCCGCCCTGTTTACATGTATGTTCTACTACCAGTCACTTTCCAGCCCTGTTTACATGTATATTCTACTACCAGTCATGTTCCAGCCCTGTTTACATGTATACCCTACTACCAGTCATGTTCCAGCCCTGTTAATATGTATATTCTACTACCAGTCACTTTCCAGCCCTGTTTACATGTATATTCTACTACCAGTCATTTTCCAGCCCTGTTTACATGTATATCCTGCTACCAGTCACTTTCCAGCCCTGTTTACATGTATATCCTGCTACCAGTCACTTTCCCGCCCTGTTTACATGTATATCCTGTTAACAGTCACTTTCCCGTCCTGTTTACATGTATATCCTGCTACCAGTCACTTTCCCGCCCTGTTTACATGTATATCCTGCTACCAGTCACTTTCCCGCCCTGTTTACATGTATATTCTACTACCAGTCATGTTTCAGCCCTGTTTACATGTATATCCTGCTAACAGTCACTTTCCAGCCCTGTTTACATGTACATCCTACTACTACCAGTCACTTTCCCGCCCTGTTTACATGTATATCCTGTTAACAGTCACTTTCCAGCCCTGTTTACATGTAAATCCTACTAACAGTCACTTTCCAGCCCTGTTTACATGTATATCCTACTACTACCAGTCACTTTCCAGCCCTGTTTACATGTATATTCTACTACCAGTCATGTTCCAGCCCTGTTTACATGTACATCCTACTACTACCAGTCACTTTCTAGCCCTGTGTACATGTATATCCTGCTAACAGTCACTTTCCAGCCCTGTTTACATGTATATCCTACTAACAGTCACTTTCCAGCCCTGTTTACATGTATATCCTACTAACAGTCACTTTCCAGCCCTGTTTACATGTATATTCTACTAACAGTCACTTTCCAGCCCTGTTTACATGTATATTCTACTACCAGTCACTTTCCAGCCCTGTTTACATGTATATTCTACTACCAGTCATTTTCCAGCCCTGTTTACATGTATATCCTACTAACAGTCACTTTCCAGCCCTGTTTACATGTATATTCTACTACCAGTCATTTTCCAGCCCTGTTTACATGTGTATTCTACTACCAGTCATGTTCCAGCCCTGTTTACATGTATATCCTGATAACAGTCACTTTTCAGCCCTGTTTACATGTATATTCTACTACCAGTCATTTTCCAGCCCTGTTTACATGTATATTCTACTACCAGTCATGTTCCAGCCCTGTTTACATGTATATTCTACTACCAGTCATGTTCCAGCCATGTTTACATGTATATCCTGCTAACAGTCACTTTCCAGCCCTGTTTACCTGTATATCCTGCTAACAGTCACTCTCCAGCCCTGTTTACATGTATATTCTACTAACAGTCACTTTCCAGCCCTGTTTACATGTATATCCTGCTAACAGTCACTATCCAGCCCTGTTTACATGTATATTCTACTACCAGTCATTTCCAGCCCTGTTTACATGTGTCATTTCATAGTTTTGATGTCTTCACTATTATTCTACAATGTAATAAAATAGTAAAAATAAAGAAAAACCCTGGAATGAGTAGGTGTGTCCAAACTTTTGACTGGTACTGTATATATATTGGTTCTAATCGATAAATGGTGTTTACATGCACTTTGACTGCCTGCCGTAAAGCATATTACAGTCCCAGGCCAGCCCAGCCCAGCCCATACACCTGAGGTCTGTGTGTCAGTGACTGGTGGAGGAGAGCAGACGCCCAGTGTGAATGATTAACCAGAGAAACAGTAGACGGAGTTAGGCTGAACTACGATCCACAACCTGACAGCCTCCCCTCCCTCCCTCCCTACCTGAACTCTACCTCACTGTGCCCGCCACACCACACCATAGATTATACAACCAAGGTCATGTTCATGAATGTCGGGTAAACATTTTAAAAGGTTCTGCAACAGAAAACTAAAACAAGCGTTTCTTATTGGAAAGGAAATGCTCAACCCTCCCTGTTTGGGTCTGTTTTCTTCTGATAAGTGCCTAACGCACAAAGCCGGAGAAACTGTCTTTAGGAAAACACTATCTAGCAAAGCACCACAGAGGAGACAGCTCCTGACTGACTGTCAGTATGTCTGCCTGTACATGTTTTGTCAGGTAGGAGGCTGAGGAAAGAGCCTACGGGAGTGTTGTTGATCCACATCTACTGAAGGATTTACACAATCCATCCAACTGTTCACTGGGAAAGGTCAAATCAGATGTCAGAGATACGCAAAGTAATGAATGTCTCACTACTCAGTCATGTTGTGGGTTTAATACTATCAATGGGTTTGACGCAGGGAATAATGTCAACACAGCATATGTAGGCAATGGCAAGCTGACACTTTCCCTGATCAAGGACATAGAATGGTGAAAAGAGTGTGTGAGAAACAGAAGAGAGAGAGAGAGAGGTGAGAGAGAGAGAGAGGTGAGAGAGGTGAGAGAGAGAGAGAGAGGTGAGAGAGAGAGAGAGGTGAGAGAGAGAGAGAGAGAGGTGAGAGAGAGAGAGATGAGAGGTGAGAGAGAGAGGGAGAGAGAGAGAGAGAGGACAGAGAGAGAGAGGACAGAGAGAGAGAGGACAGAGAGAGAGAGAGAAGAGAGAGAGAACGAGTAGAAGTGTAAAATATTAGAAAAAAGAGAAAAAACTATATAAATTGGGCCACACAAAGTGGACAAGCAACAGTTTGGTTTTAAATGTCTGATATGCTAAAGGAACCAGGGAGTTGATCAGATTGAATTCTGGATAATTCTGCAGATGACAGTGATAACACGAAGTGTGGGTGTGTCTGTCTCTGCAGGCAGGTGGCTAAGGGTGGTTAAAGGGACGCGCCAACAAAGAGAGCTCTGATTGGCTGCTGACCTTGGCCTGCCTGGTACATTTCAGGTGCCACTGCACAAGAGTGGAAAGGTGTGGTCAGACAACACACACACGCATGCACGAGCACACACACACACACACACGCGCACACGCACACACACACACGCACACACACACATGCACACACACACATGCACACACACACATGCACACACACACACGCACAGTATACTACACACTGCAGACACAGGACAAAGTACATGTCTCATGTCTCCACAGCCTCTCTCTCCCTCCCTGGTTCCCTCCCTCTCTTTCTTCATAATCGCTGAAAGCCAGGAAGCTACAGAACTAAGCTGGTTGAATCACACAAAATCTGATTTGATGAAAGCAAATTTGGTCGACATTCAACTATGTACAGCTGCCAGAGAGACATTCACCGTTTATTCTGACAGATTTTGGCCTCCTCAAACACACAATGCAAAAGAGGTACTGATTGACTGATATCTTATAGGAAAATGTAAGTAAATTGATGCAAAGGTATTGCCTTAAAAGTATATTGAATACAAACGCTAGACACTGTATCTTAGTGAATCTAGGACTAAGCTTCAGGGGAGGTTAAAAGAGCAACCTGTAATCAGTGTTGTCTTTGCTTGGTGAACTGTCATTGATTGAATTGTCAGTATAGCAGTGGACAAAGGAAAGAGACTGTATTGCTAATGATATCTACAGGCTATGAAAGTAGTCTCATTTGGTTCTGGGTAATGACATAACTAAGTAAAAGGCCTATAGATATCCAATGAATGAACCTGACACACGCGTTCCAGCAGAAATGGACACACACACACACACACACACACACACACACACACACACACACACACACACACACACACACACACACACACACACACACACACACACACACACACACACACACACACACACACACACACACACTGGACACCTGTGGGAACTGAATTATGATCTTGTATTTATACCCGAGCCATAACTGTCACCCAATCATAAGCCGTTCCACCTGCTTCCCTCCGCCATGTCACCTGCAGCTCTGTCTCTCTCGTTATTTCTGTCTCTCGCTCTGTCTCTCGTTATGTCTGTCTCTCTCTCTGTCTCTCTCGTTATGTCTGTCTCTCTCTATCGTTATGTCCATTTCTCTCTGTCTCTCTCGTTATGTCTGTCTCTCTCTCTGTCTCTCGTTATGTCTGTCTCTCTCTCTGTCTCTCGTTATGTCTGTCTGTCTCTCTCTATCGTTATGTCCATTTCTCTCTCTCTCTCTCTCTCTCTCTCTCTCGTTATGTCTGTCTCTCTCTCTGTCTCTCTCTCTCTTTATGTCTGTCTCTCGCTCTGTTTCTCTCTCTATCGTTATGTCTGTCTGTCTCTATCTCTTGTTATGTCCATTTCTCTCTCTCTCGTTATGTCTGTCTCTCTCTCTGTTTCTCTCTCTCTCATTATGTCTGTCTCTCTCTCTGTTTCTCTCTCTCTCATTATGTCTGTCTCTCTCTCTGTTTCTCTTTCTCTCATTATGTCTGTCTCTCTCTGTTTCTCTCTCGTTATGTCTGTCTCTCTCGTTATGTCCATTTCTCTCTCTCTCGGTATGTCTGTCTATCTCTGTTTCTCTCTCTCTCGTTATGTCTGTCTCTCTATCTGTTTCATGTCTGAAGTGCAGACAGAGAGCTGGACACGGGCCAACAGTAAGCCATGCAGAGTTGCCAAGTTTCTGTGTGTTCCAGCAGGGCACAGAAAAATATCCTGCTTCCAACAGACCCAACCTGGCTGGTCCTGTGCCACAGAAAAATATCCTGCTTCCAACAGACCCAACCTGACTGGTCCTGTACCACAGAAACATATCCTGCTTCCAACAGACCCAACCTGACTGGTCCTGTGCCACAGAAACATATCCTGCTTCCAATAGACCCAACCTGACTGGTCCTGTGCCACAGAAACATATCCTGCTTCCAACAGACCCAACCTGACTGGTCCTGTGCCACAGAAACATATCCTGCTTCCAACAGACCCAACCTGACTGGTCCTGTACCACAGAAACATATCCTGCTTCCAACAGACCCAACCTGACTGGTCCTGTACCACAGAAACATATCCTGCTTCCAACAGACCCAACCTGACTGGTCCTGTGCCACAGAAACATATCCTGCTTCCAACAGACCCAACCTGACTGGTCCTGTACCACAGAAACATATCCTGCTTCCAACAGACCCAACCTGACTGGTCCTGTACCACAGAAACATATCCTGCTTCCAACAGACCCAACCTGACTGGTCCTGTACCACAGAAACATATCCTGCTTCCAACAGACCCAACCTGACTGGTCCTGTGCGACCGCACCCACGTCCATCTATACCTCTCACCATAGGAGTTGTCTATACAACACAAACAAATCTGGGAGCAGATTATGGCAGAATGGCATTAGCCTCTATAGACCAGAACGATATGAAGCTGACACTGTGACAGATGTACACAGTGGTACAGTAGACTTTATTGTAGTTCACTTGTAGGTTATGTGTTATCTGTGTGGGTCGGTACACACAGAGGCAGACTACTGCTTTGATCTTCAAAGAGAGATGGGCTTCAACGAGGGGCAATAACAAGATAATAATGACCGCCTAGGGTTGTTCTAAATGGCACACTATTCCCTACACCGGCCTATGGGCGCTGGTCACATGGTAGTGCACTACATAGGGAACAGGGTGACTTTTTGAAGAAAAACAATGCCAATCTAGAGCCATTACTCCACAGATCACAGAGTTGCGCTGGCCTTATAGCAACAGCAATATCTTACCCTGCCAGGGTGGGTGCTATATCTATTCCATGGCGCCACATTGCCCCCTGGTGGTGAAGATTGAGATTGTATTGTCGTGTCATGTCGTGTGTGAGCACCGAGTAGCAAACTACCTCTCAGAAATACCTCGTCAACTACCACCAAGCTGAGCTCATGTAACTCCAGCTGTTGATAGTCGTTGCTGTAGTTGTCATGAGTTGTCATAGTTGTCATGACACATTCCTAATGTCTGATCATGTTATGACAACATTAGTAAGTAGCCTTGGTTTGTTGGAGTCGGGGCGGCTCATAGGAGCAGGAGCCCATCTCCTGTTTCTGTAGTGTGAGGCAGCTGTACAGGTACACCCCTTGGACAGGATGCTAATCTATTGCAGGGCAATGTAAGTAGGTTACAAGTATTTGGCTGACAATAGAAGTTTGGACATAAAGTGGGTCGGTACACACAGAGGACTCCTACTGAACATGTTTCCACATTTTCCATGTTGTCACTGTAAACTGTTACAAGAAGTATGCTACTAGGTGTGATAAAACATCACAATATCTTATCAAACTAGGTTTTCCGAGGGCACATCTATGAGAACACGTCAAAGAACACTGTTTCAGAGCAGGGCTCTTCTCTCCAAAATGACGGCTACAGATTGTGAGAAGTCTTAGACAACAGTGCCACCATGTGGTGGAGGTAACACACTTCAACATTTCTGGGTTCTCATGAAATGACTCCACTTGGCTCTGTCTCAATTGCACACAAAAACTAAGTAAGAAATTGCTGCAATTATATACTTATTTCTGTAATACAATTGCAATGATGAAGTAAGTATGTCTGTACCACGTGATGTAAAAACAGTACGGTGGAAGCTCATCATTAGACTTTTACCTGTAAATTATTTTAGATCAGTGAAATGAAGGAGTGGAGGTGAGGAGGGGACAGAAAATGTAGACAAGTGAGAAATAGTTATCTTACATTGATCCAAGATAACTAGTATAAAACACATGCAGAAAGTCTTACAAAGACGTGGCCTATTGTTAACAGTTGTGGCCACGTCCTAAGTGGGGAAGCAAACAAGAGAAGCATTAGACAACAGAAGTCTCGAGACAACTCTCTATGCAAGCTTCTAAAACTATGGGAAACTAAAACTTTTGGTATAATACATTCCCATTCCATTTCCAATCAAGTCATGTTAAAAGCACAGTGGTGAAAAGTCATTGGGTAATATACCTTGTGAAGAACGAGATGTAATCATGCCCCTAGCGGCTGTACCTTGTAAACAACGTCAAAACAGTGCAACAAATGTATTTCACCAGAGGGGGAGCCAAAGCCAAGGACTCAATGTTGTTCACATCAATGGCACACATCATTACAGAATGTCTGGAGAAAGATATGTCATAACCACAAAAAGTATTTAGATTAAAAACTGTTTACATGTATATCCTACAACAGGTACCTTTCCAACCCTGTTTACATGTATATCCTACCACTACCAGTCATTTTCCAGCCCTGTTTACATGTATATTCTACTAACAGTCATGTTCCAGCCCTGTTTACATGTATATTCTACTACCAGTCATGTTCCAGCCCTGTTTACATGTATATTCTACTACCAGTCATGTTCCAGCCATGTTTACATGTATATTCTACTACCAGTGATTTTCCAGCCCTGTTTACATGTATGTTCTACTACCAGTCACTTTCCAGCCCTGTTTACATGTATATTCTACTACCAGTCACTTTCCAAACCTGTTTACATGTATATTCTACTACCAGTCACTTTCCAGCCCTGTTTACATGTATATTCTACTACCAGTCACTTTCCAGCCCTGTTTACATGTATATTCTACTACCAGTCACTTTCCAGTCCTGTTTACATGTATATCCTGCTAACAGTCATTTTCCAGCCCTGTTTACATGTATATCCTGCTAACAGTCATTTTCCAGCCCTGTTTACATGTATATTCTACTACCAGTCACTATTCAGCCCTGTTTACATGTATATCCTACTACCAGTCACTTTCCAGCCCTGTTTACATGTATATCCTACTACCAGTCACTTTCCAGCCCTGTTTACATGTATATCCTACTACTACCAGTCACTTTCAAGCCCTGTTTACATGTATATTCTACTACCAGTCACTTTCCAGCCCCGTTTACATGTATATTCTACTACCAGTCACTTTCCAGCCCTGTTTACATGTATATCCTACTACTACCAGTCATTTTCCAGCCCTGTTTACATGTATATTCTACTACCAGTCACTTTCTAGCCCTGTTTACATGTATATTCTACTACCAGTCATGTTCCAGCCCTGTTTACATGTATATTCTACTACCAGTCACTTTCTAGCCCTGTTTAAATGTATAGTCTACTACCAGTCATGTTCCAGCCCTGTTTACATGTATATCCTGCTAACAGTCACTTTTCAGCCCTGTTTACATGTATATCCTACTACTACCAGTCACTCTCCAGCCCTGTTTACATGTATATTCTACTACCAATCACTTTCTAGCCCTGTTTACATGTATATTCTACTACCAGTCACTTTTCAGCCCTGTTTACATGTATATCCTACTACTACCAGTCACTCTCCAGCCCTGTTTACATGTATATTCTACTACCAGTCACTTTCTAGCCCTGTTTACATGTATATTCTACTACCAGTCACTTTTCAGCCCTGTTTACATGTATATTCTACTACCAGTCATTTTCCAGCCCTGTTTACATGTATATCCTACTACTACCAGTCACTTTCCAGCCCTGTTTACATGTATATTCTACTACCAGTCATTTTCCAGCCCTGTTTACATGTAAATTCTACTACCAGTCATTTTCCAGCCCTGTTTACATGTATATTCTACTACCAGTCATTTTCCAGCCCTGTTTACATGTATATTCTACTACCAGTCACTTTCCAGCCCTGTTTACATGTAAATTCTACTACCAGTCACTTTTCAGCCCTGTTTACATGTATATTCTACTACCAGTCATTTTCCAGCCCTGTTTACATGTATATTCTACTACCAATCACTTTCCAGCCCTGTTTACATGTATATTCTACTACCAGTCATGTTCCAGCCCTGTTTACATGTATATTCTACTACCAGTCATTTTCCAGCCCTGTTTACATGTATATCCTGCTAACAGTCACTTTCCAGCCCTGTTTACATGTATATTCTACTACCATCACTTTCCAGCCCTGTTTACATGTATATTCTACTACCAGTCATGTTCCAGCCCTGTTTACATGTATATCCTGCTAACAGTCACGTTCCAGCCCTGTTTACATGTATATCCTGCTACCAGTCACTTTCCAGCCCTGTTTACATGTATATCCTGCTAACAGTCACTTTCCAGCCCTGTTTACATGTATATCCTGCTAACAGTCACTTTCCAGCCCTGTTTACATGTATATTCTACTACCAGTCACTTTCCAGCCCTGTTTACATATATATTCTACTACCAGTCATGTTCCAGCCCTGTTTACATGTATATTCTACTACCAGTCACGTTCCAGCCCTGTTTACATGTATATCCTGCTAACAATCACTTTCCAGCCCTGTTTACATGTATATCCTACTACTACCAGTCATTTTCCAGCCCTGTTTACATGTATATCCTGCTACCAGTCACTTTCCAGCCCTGTTTACATGTATATCCTGCTACCAGTCACTTTCCAGCCCTGTTTACATGTATATCCTGCTAACAGTCACTTTCCAGCCCTGTTTACATGTATATCCTGCTAACAGTCACTTTCCAGCCCTGTTTACATGTATATTCTGCTAACAGTCACTTTCCAGCCCTGTTTACATGTATATCCTACTACTACCAGTCATTTTCCAGCCCTGTTTACATGTATATCCTACTACTACCAGTCATTTTCCAGCCCTGTTTACATGTATGTTCTACTACCAGTCACTTTCCAGCCCTGTTTACATGTATATTCTACTACCAGTCACTTTCCAAACCTGTTTACATGTATATTCTACTACCAGTCACTTTCCAGCCCTGTTTACATGTATATTCTACTACCAGTCACTTTCCAGCCCTGTTTACATGTATATTCTACTACCAGTCACTATTCAGCCCTGTTTACATGTATATCCTACTACCAGTCACTTTCCAGCCCTGTTTACATGTATATCCTACTACCAGTCACTTTCCAGCCCTGTTTACATGTATATCCTACTACTACCAGTCACTTTCAAGCCCTGTTTACATGTATATTCTACTACCAGTCACTTTCCAGCCCTGTTTACATGTATATCCTGCTAACAATCACTTTCCAGCCCTGTTTACATGTATATTCTACTACCAGTCATTTTCCAGCCCTGTTTACATGTATATCCTGCTAACAGTCATTTCCCAGCCCTGTTTACATGTATATCCTACTACTACCAGTCATTTTCCAGCCCTGTTTACATGTATATCCTGCTACCAGTCACTTTCTAGCCCTGTTGACATGTATATCCTGCTACCAGTCACTTTCCAGCCCTGTTTACATGTATATCCTACTACTACCAGTCATTTTCCAGCCCTGTTTACATGTATATCCTACTACTACCAGTCATTTTCCAGCCCTGTTTACATGTATATTCTACTACCAGTCACTTTCCAGCCCTGTTTAAATGTAAATTCTACTACCAGTCACTTTCAGCCCTGTTTACATGTATATTCTACTACCAGTCATTTTCCAGCCCTGTTTACATGTATATTCTACTACCAATCACTTTCCAGCCCTGTTTACATGTATATTCTACTACCAGTCATGTTCCAGCCCTGTTTACATGTATATCCTGCTAACAGTCACTTTCCAGCCCTGTTTACATGTATATTCTACTACCAGTCACTTTCCAGCCCTGTTTACATGTATATTCTACTACCAGTCATGTTCCAGCCCTGTTTACATGTATATTCTACTACCAGTCATGTTCCAGCCCTGTTTACATGTATATCCTGCTACTACCAGTCATTTTCCATCCCTGTTTACATGTATATCCTGCTACTACCAGTCATTTTCCAGCCCTGTTTACATGTAAATCCTGCTAACAGTCACTTTCCAGCCCTGTTTACATGTATATCCTGCTAACAGTCACTTTCCAGCCCTGTTTACATGTATATCCTGCTACCAGTCACTTTCCAGCCCTGTTTACATGTATATCCTGCTAACAGTCACTTTCCAGCCCTGTTTACATGTATATTCTACTACCAGTCATTTTCCAGCCCTGTTTACATGTATATCCTGCTAACAGTCATTTTCCAGCCCTGTTTACATGTATATCCTACTACTACCAGTCATTTTCCAGCCCTGTTTACATGTATATCCTACTACCAGTCATGTTCCAGCCCTGTTTACATGTATATCCTGCTAACAGTCACTTTCCAGCCCTGTTTACATGTATATCCTGCTACCAGTCACTTTCCAGCCCTGTTTACATGTATATTCTGCTAACAGTCACTTTCCAGCCCTGTTTACATGTATATCCTACTACTACCAGTCATTTTCCAGCCCTGTTTACATGTATATCCTACTACTACCAGTCATTTTCCAGCCCTGTTTACATGTATGTTCTACTACCAGTCACTTTCCAGCCCTGTTTACATGTATATTCTACTACCAGTCACTTTCCAAACCTGTTTACATGTATATTCTACTACCAGTCACTTTCCAGCCCTGTTTACATGTATATTCTACTACTAGTCACTTTCCAGCCCTGTTTACATGTATATTCTACTACCAGTCACTATTCAGCCCTGTTTACATGTATATCCTACTACCAGTCACTTTCCAGCCCTGTTTACATGTATATCCTACTACCAGTCACTTTCCAGCCCTGTTTACATGTATATCCTACTACTACCAGTCACTTTCAAGCCCTGTTTACATGTATATTCTACTACCAGTCACTTTCCAGCCCCGTTTACATGTATATTCTACTACCAGTCACTTTCCAGCCCTGTTTACATGTATATCCTACTACTACCAGTCACTCTCCAGCCCTGTTTACATGTATATTCTACTACCAGTCACTTTCTAGCCCTGTTTACATGTATATTCTACTACCAGTCACTTTTCAGCCCTGTTTACATGTATATCCTACTACTACCAGTCACTCTCCAGCCCTGTTTACATGTATATTCTACTACCAGTCATTTTCTAGCCCTGTTTACATGTATATTCTACTACCAGTCACTTTTCAGCCCTGTTTACATGTATATTCTACTACCAGTCATTTTCCAGCCCTGTTTACATGTATATCCTACTACTACCAGTCACTCTCCAGCCCTGTTTACATGTATATTCTACTACCAGTCACTTTCTAGCCCTGTTTACATGTATATTCTACTACCAGTCACTTTTCAGCCCTGTTTACATGTATATCCTACTACTACCAGTCACTCTCCAGCCCTGTTTACATGTATATTCTACTACCAGTCACTTTCTAGCCCTGTTTACATGTATATTCTACTACCAGTCATTTTCCAGCCCTGTTTACATGTATATTCTACTACCAGTCATTTTCCAGCCCTGTTTACATGTATATTCTACTACCAGTCACTTTCCAGCCCTGTTTACATGTAAATTCTACTACCAGTCACTTTTCAGCCCTGTTTACATGTATATTCTACTACCAGTCATTTTCCAGCCCTGTTTACATGTATATTCTACTACCAATCACTTTCCAGCCCTGTTTACATGTATATTCTACTACCAGTCATGTTCCAGCCCTGTTTACATGTATATTCTACTACCAGTCATTTTCCAGCCCTGTTTACATGTATATCCTGCTAACAGTCACTTTCCAGCCCTGTTTACATGTATATTCTACTACCATCACTTTCCAGCCCTGTTTACATGTATATTCTACTACCAGTCATGTTCCAGCCCTGTTTACATGTATATCCTGCTACTACCAGTCCTATTTCAGCCCTGTTTACATGTATATCCTGCTAACAGTCACTTTCCAGTCCTGTTTACATGTATATCCTGCTAACAGTCACTTTCCAGCCCTGTTTACATGTATATCCTGCTACCAGTCACTTTCCAGCCCTGTTTACATGTATATCCTGCTAACAGTCACTTTCCAGCCCTGTTTACATGTATATCCTGCTAACAGTCACTTTCCAGCCCTGTTTACATGTATATCCTGCTACCAGTCACTTTCCAGCCCTGTTTACATGTATATCCTAATACCAGTCACTTTCCAGCCCTGTTTACATGTATATCCTGCTAACAGTCACTTTCCAGCCCTGTTTACATGTATATTCTACTACCAGTCACTTTCCAGCCCTGTTTACATGTATATTCTACTACCAGTCATGTTCCAGCCCTGTTTACATGTATATTCTACTACCAGTCACGTTCCAGCCCTGTTTACATGTATATCCTGCTAACAATCACTTTCCAGCCCTGTTTACATGTATATTCTACTACCAGTCATTTTCCAGCCCTGTTTACATGTATATCCTGCTAACAGTCATTTCCCAGCCCTGTTTACATGTATATCCTACTACTACCAGTCATTTTCCAGCCCTGTTTACATGTATATCCTGCTACCAGTCACTTTCTAGCCCTGTTTACATGTATATCCTGCTACCAGTCACTTTCCAGCCCTGTTTACATGTATATTCTGCTAACAGTCACTTTCCAGCCCTGTTTACATGTATATCCTACTACTACCAGTCATTTTCCAGCCCTGTTTACATGTATATCCTACTACTACCAGTCATTTTCCAGCCCTGTTTACATGTATATTCTACTACCAGTCACTTTCCAGCCCTGTTTAAATGTAAATTCTACTACCAGTCACTTTCAGCCCTGTTTACATGTATATTCTACTACCAGTCATTTTCCAGCCCTGTTTACATGTATATTCTACTACCAATCACTTTCCAGCCCTGTTTACATGTATATTCTACTACCAGTCATGTTCCAGCCCTGTTTACATGTATATCCTGCTAACAGTCACTTTCCAGCCCTGTTTACATGTATATTCTACTACCAGTCACTTTCCAGCCCTGTTTACATGTATATTCTACTACCAGTCATGTTCCAGCCCTGTTTACATGTATATTCTACTACCAGTCATGTTCCAGCCCTGTTTACATGTATATCCTGCTACTACCAGTCATTTTCCAGCCCTGTTTACATGTATATCCTGCTACTACCAGTCATTTTCCAGCCCTGTTTACATGTAAATCCTGCTAACAGTCACTTTCCAGCCCTGTTTACATGTATATCCTGCTAACAGTCACTTTCCAGCCCTGTTTACATGTATATCCTGCTACCAGTCACTTTCCAGCCCTGTTTACATGTATATCCTGCTAACAGTCACTTTCCAGCCCTGTTTACATGTATATTCTACTACCAGTTATTTTCCAGCCCTGTTTACATGTATATCCTGCTAACAGTCATTTTCCAGCCCTGTTTACATGTATATCCTACTACTACCAGTCATTTTCCAGCCCTGTTTACATGTATATCCTACTACCAGTCATGTTCCAGCCCTGTTTACATGTATATCCTGCTAACAGTCACTTTCCAGCCCTGTTTACATGTATATCCTGCTACCAGTCACTTTCCAGCCATGTTTACATGTATATCCTGCTAACAGTCACTTTCCAGCCCTGTTTACATGTATATCCTGCTAACAGTCACTTTCCAGCCCTGTTTACATGTATATTCTGCTAACAGTCACTTTCCAGCCCTGTTTACATGTATATCCTACTACTACCAGTCATTTTCCAGCCCTCTTTACATGTATATTCTACTACCAGTCACGTTCCAGCCCTGTTTACATGTATATCCTGCTAACAGTCACTTTCCAGCCCTGTTTACATGTATATTCTACTACCAGTCATTTTCCAGCCCTGTTTACATGTATATCCTCCTAACAGTCATTTTCCAGCCCTGTTTACATGTATATCCTGCTAACAGTCACTTTCCAGCCCTGTTTACATGTATATTCTACTACCAGTCACTTTCCAGCCCTGTTTACATGTATATTCTACTAACAGTCACTTTCCAGCCCTGTTTACATGTATATTCTACTACCAGTCACTTTCCAGCCCTGTTTACATGTATATTCTACTACCAGTTACTTTCCAGCCCTGTTTACATGTATATCCTGCTAACAGTCATTTTCCAGCCCTGTTTACATGTATATCCTGCTAACAGTCACTTTCCAGCCCTGTTTACATGTATATTCTACTACCAGTCACTTTCCAGCCCTGTTTACATGTATATTCTACTACCAGTCACTATTCAGCCCTGTTTACATGTATATCCTACTACCAGTCACTTTCCAGCCCTGTTTACATGTATATCCTCCTAACAGTCATTTTCCAGCCCTGTTTACATGTATATCCTGCTAACAGTCACTTTCCAGCCCTGTTTACATGTATATTCT
Source organism: Salvelinus fontinalis (assembly GCF_029448725.1). NCBI lineage: Eukaryota > Metazoa > Chordata > Actinopteri > Salmoniformes > Salmonidae > Salvelinus > Salvelinus fontinalis. The sequence continues at coordinate 24,933 of NW_026601175.1, forward strand.
ACTACCAGTCACTTTCCAGCCCTGTTTACATGTATATCCTGCTAACAGTCACTTTCCAGCCCTGTTTACGTGTATATTCTACTACCAGTCACTTTCCAGCCCTGTTTACATGTATATTCTACTACCAGTCATGTTCCAGCCCTGTTTACATGTATATTCTACTACCAGTCATGTTCCAGCCCTGTTTACATGTATATCCTGCTACTACCAGTCATTTTCCAGCCCTGTTTACATGTATATCCTGCTACTACCAGTCATTTTCCAGCCCTGTTTACATGTAAATCCTGCTAACAGTCACTTTCCAGCCCTGTTTACATGTATATCCTGCTAACAGTCACTTTCCAGCCCTGTTTACATGTATATCCTGCTACCAGTCACTTTCCAGCCCTGTTTACATGTATATCCTGCTAACAGTCACTTTCCAGCCCTGTTTACATGTATATTCTACTACCAGTTATTTTCCAGCCCTGTTTACATGTATATCCTGCTAACAGTCATTTTCCAGCCCTGTTTACATGTATATCCTACTACTACCAGTCATTTTCCAGCCCTGTTTACATGTATATCCTACTACCAGTCATGTTCCAGCCCTGTTTACATGTATATCCTGCTAACAGTCACTTTCCAGCCCTGTTTACATGTATATCCTGCTACCAGTCACTTTCCAGCCATGTTTACATGTATATCCTGCTAACAGTCACTTTCCAGCCCTGTTTACATGTATATCCTGCTAACAGTCACTTTCCAGCCCTGTTTACATGTATATTCTGCTAACAGTCACTTTCCAGCCCTGTTTACATGTATATCCTACTACTACCAGTCATTTTCCAGCCCTCTTTACATGTATATTCTACTACCAGTCACGTTCCAGCCCTGTTTACATGTATATCCTGCTAACAGTCACTTTCCAGCCCTGTTTACATGTATATTCTACTACCAGTCATTTTCCAGCCCTGTTTACATGTATATCCTCCTAACAGTCATTTTCCAGCCCTGTTTACATGTATATCCTGCTAACAGTCACTTTCCAGCCCTGTTTACATGTATATTCTACTACCAGTCACTTTCCAGCCCTGTTTACATGTATATTCTACTAACAGTCACTTTCCAGCCCTGTTTACATGTATATTCTACTACCAGTCACTTTCCAGCCCTGTTTACATGTATATTCTACTACCAGTTACTTTCCAGCCCTGTTTACATGTATATCCTGCTAACAGTCATTTTCCAGCCCTGTTTACATGTATATCCTGCTAACAGTCACTTTCCAGCCCTGTTTACATGTATATTCTACTACCAGTCACTTTCCAGCCCTGTTTACATGTATATTCTACTACCAGTCACTATTCAGCCCTGTTTACATGTATATCCTACTACCAGTCACTTTCCAGCCCTGTTTACATGTATATCCTCCTAACAGTCATTTTCCAGCCCTGTTTACATGTATATCCTGCTAACAGTCACTTTCCAGCCCTGTTTACATGTATATTCTACTACCAGTCACTTTCCAGCCCTGTTTACATGTATATCCTGCTAACAGTCACTTTCCAGCCCTGTTTACGTGTATATTCTACTACCAGTCATTTTCCAGCCCTGTTTACATGTATATCCTCCTAACAGTCATTTTCCAGCCCTGTTTACATGTATATCCTGCTAACAGTCACTTTCCAGCCCTGTTTACATGTATATTCTACTACCAGTCACTTTCCAGCCCTGTTTACATGTATATTCTACTAACAGTCACTTTCCAGCCCTGTTTACATGTATATTCTACTACCAGTCATTTTCCAGCCCTGTTTACATGTATATTCTACTACCAGTTACTTTCCAGCCCTGTTTACATGTATATCCTGCTAACAGTCATTTTCCAGCCCTGTTTACATGTATATCCTGCTAACAGTCACTTTCCAGCCCTGTTTACATGTATATCCTGCTACCAGTCACTTTCCAGCCCTGTTTACATGTATATCCTGCTAACAGTCACTTTCCAGCCCTGTTTACATGTATATTCTACTACCAGTTATTTTCCAGCCCTGTTTACATGTATATCCTGCTAACAGTCATTTTCCAGCCCTGTTTACATGTATATCCTACTACTACCAGTCATTTTCCAGCCCTGTTTACATGTATATCCTACTACCAGTCATGTTCCAGCCCTGTTTACATGTATATCCTGCTAACAGTCACTTTCCAGCCCTGTTTACATGTATATCCTGCTACCAGTCACTTTCCAGCCATGTTTACATGTATATCCTGCTAACAGTCACTTTCCAGCCCTGTTTACATGTATATCCTGCTAACAGTCACTTTCCAGCCCTGTTTACATGTATATTCTGCTAACAGTCACTTTCCAGCCCTGTTTACATGTATATCCTACTACTACCAGTCATTTTCCAGCCCTCTTTACATGTATATTCTACTACCAGTCACGTTCCAGCCCTGTTTACATGTATATCCTGCTAACAGTCACTTTCCAGCCCTGTTTACATGTATATTCTACTACCAGTCATTTTCCAGCCCTGTTTACATGTATATCCTCCTAACAGTCATTTTCCAGCCCTGTTTACATGTATATCCTGCTAACAGTCACTTTCCAGCCCTGTTTACATGTATATTCTACTACCAGTCACTTTCCAGCCCTGTTTACATGTATATTCTACTAACAGTCACTTTCCAGCCCTGTTTACATGTATATTCTACTACCAGTCACTTTCCAGCCCTGTTTACATGTATATTCTACTACCAGTTACTTTCCAGCCCTGTTTACATGTATATCCTGCTAACAGTCATTTTCCAGCCCTGTTTACATGTATATCCTGCTAACAGTCACTTTCCAGCCCTGTTTACATGTATATTCTACTACCAGTCACTTTCCAGCCCTGTTTACATGTATATTCTACTACCAGTCACTATTCAGCCCTGTTTACATGTATATCCTTCTACCAGTCACTTTCCAGCCCTGTTTACATGTATATCCTCCTAACAGTCATTTTCCAGCCCTGTTTACATGTATATCCTGCTAACAGTCACTTTCCAGCCCTGTTTACATGTATATTCTACTACCAGTCACTTTCCAGCCCTGTTTACATGTATATCCTGCTAACAGTCACTTTCCAGCCCTGTTTACGTGTATATTCTACTACCAGTCATTTTCCAGCCCTGTTTACATGTATATCCTCCTAACAGTCATTTTCCAGCCCTGTTTACATGTATATCCTGCTAACAGTCACTTTCCAGCCCTGTTTACATGTATATTCTACTACCAGTCACTTTCCAGCCCTGTTTACATGTATATTCTACTAACAGTCACTTTCCAGCCCTGTTTACATGTATATTCTACTACCAGTCATTTTCCAGCCCTGTTTACATGTATGTTCTACTACCAGTCACTTTCCAGCCCTGTTTACATGTATATTCTACTACCAGTCACTTTCCAAACCTGTTTACATGTATATTCTACTACCAGTCACTTTCCAGCCCTGTTTACATGTATATTCTACTACCAGTCACTTTCCAGCCCTGTTTACATGTATATTCTACTACCAGTCACTATTCAGCCCTGTTTACATGTATATCCTACTACCAGTCACTTTCCAGCCCTGTTTACATGTATATCCTACTACCAGTCACTTTCCAGCCCTGTTTACATGTATATCCTACTACTACCAGTCACTTTCAAGCCCTGTTTACATGTATATTCTACTACCAGTCACTTTCCAGCCCCGTTTACATGTATATTCTACTACCAGTCACTTTCCAGCCCTGTTTACATGTATATCCTACTACTACCAGTCACTCTCCAGCCCTGTTTACATGTATATTCTACTACCAGTCACTTTCTAGCCCTGTTTACATGTATATTCTACTACCAGTCACTTTTCAGCCCTGTTTACATGTATATCCTACTACTACCAGTCACTCTCCAGCCCTGTTTACATGTATATTCTACTACCAGTCACTTTCTAGCCCTGTTTACATGTATATTCTACTACCAGTCACTTTTCAGCCCTGTTTACATGTATATTCTACTACCAGTCATTTTCCAGCCCTGTTTACATGTATATCCTACTACTACCAGTCACTCTCCAGCCCTGTTTACATGTATATTCTACTACCAGTCACTTTCTAGCCCTGTTTACATGTATATTCTACTACCAGTCACTTTTCAGCCCTGTTTACATGTATATCCTACTACTACCAGTCACTCTCCAGCCCTGTTTACATGTATATTCTACTACCAGTCACTTTCTAGCCCTGTTTACATGTATATTCTACTACCAGTCACTTTTCAGGCCTGTTTACATGTATATTCTACTACCAGTCATTTTCCAGCCCTGTTTACATGTATATCCTACTACTACCAGTCACTTTCCAGCCCTGTTTACATGTATATTCTACTACCAGTCATTTTCCAGCCCTGTTTACATGTAAATTCTACTACCAGTCATTTTCCAGCCCTGTTTACATGTATATTCTACTACCAGTCATTTTCCAGCCCTGTTTACATGTATATTCTACTACCAGTCACTTTCCAGCCCTGTTTACATGTAAATTCTACTACCAGTCACTTTTCAGCCCTGTTTACATGTATATTCTACTACCAGTCATTTTCCAGCCCTGTTTACATGTATATTCTACTACCAATCACTTTCCAGCCCTGTTTACATGTATATTCTACTACCAGTCATGTTCCAGCCCTGTTTACATGTATATTCTACTACCAGTCATTTTCCAGCCCTGTTTACATGTATATCCTGCTAACAGTCACTTTCCAGCCCTGTTTACATGTATATTCTACTACCATCACTTTCCAGCCCTGTTTACATGTATATTCTACTACCAGTCATGTTCCAGCCCAGTTGACATGTATATCCTGCTACTACCAGTCCTTTTCCAGCCCTGTTTACATGTATATCCTGCTAACAGTCACTTTCCAGTCCTGTTTACATGTATATCCTGCTAACAGTCACTTTCCAGCCCTGTTTACATGTATATCCTGCTACCAGTCACTTTCCAGCCCTGTTTACATGTATATCCTGCTAACAGTCACTTTCCAGCCCTGTTTACATGTATATCCTGCTAACAGTCACTTTCCAGCCCTGTTTACATGTATATCCTGCTACCAGTCACTTTCCAGCCCTGTTTACATGTATATCCTGCTACCAGTCACTTTCCAGCCCTGTTTACATGTATATCCTGCTAACAGTCACTTTCCAGCCCTGTTTACATGTATATTCTACTACCAGTCACTTTCCAGCCCTGTTTACATGTATATTCTACTACCAGTCATGTTCCAGCCCTGTTTACATGTATATTCTACTACCAGTCACGTTCCAGCCCTGTTTACATGTATATCCTGCTAACAATCACTTTCCAGCCCTGTTTACATGTATATTCTACTACCAGTCATTTTCCAGCCCTGTTTACATGTATATCCTGCTAACAGTCATTTCCCAGCCCTGTTTACATGTATATCCTACTACTACCAGTCATTTTCCAGCCCTGTTTACATGTATATCCTGCTACCAGTCACTTTCTAGCCCTGTTGACATGTATATCCTGCTACCAGTCACTTTCCAGCCCTGTTTACATGTATATTCTGCTAACAGTCACTTTCCAGCCCTGTTTACATGTATATCCTACTACTACCAGTCATTTTCCAGCCCTGTTTACATGTATATCCTACTACTACCAGTCATTTTCCAGCCCTGTTTACATGTATATTCTACTACCAGTCACTTTCCAGCCCTGTTTAAATGTAAATTCTACTACCAGTCACTTTCAGCCCTGTTTACATGTATATTCTACTACCAGTCATTTTCCAGCCCTGTTTACATGTATATTCTACTACCAATCACTTTCCAGCCCTGTTTACATGTATATTCTACTACCAGTCATGTTCCAGCCCTGTTTACATGTATATCCTGCTAACAGTCACTTTCCAGCCCTGTTTACATGTATATTCTACTACCAGTCACTTTCCAGCCCTGTTTACATGTATATTCTACTACCAGTCATGTTCCAGCCCTGTTTACATGTATATTCTACTACCAGTCATGTTCCAGCCCTGTTTACATGTATATCCTGCTACTACCAGTCATTTTCCATCCCTGTTTACATGTATATCCTGCTACTACCAGTCATTTTCCAGCCCTGTTTACATGTAAATCCTGCTAACAGTCACTTTCCAGCCCTGTTTACATGTATATCCTGCTAACAGTCACTTTCCAGCCCTGTTTACATGTATATCCTGCTACCAGTCACTTTCCAGCCCTGTTTACATGTATATCCTGCTAACAGTCACTTTCCAGCCCTGTTTACATGTATATTCTACTACCAGTCATTTTCCAGCCCTGTTTACATGTATATCCTGCTAACAGTCATTTTCCAGCCCTGTTTACATGTATATCCTACTACTACCAGTCATTTTCCAGCCCTGTTTACATGTATATCCTACTACCAGTCATGTTCCAGCCCTGTTTACATGTATATCCTGCTAACAGTCACTTTCCAGCCCTGTTTACATGTATATCCTGCTACCAGTCACTTTCCAGCCCTGTTTACATGTATATTCTGCTAACAGTCACTTTCCAGCCCTGTTTACATGTATATCCTACTACTACCAGTCATTTTCCAGCCCTGTTTACATGTATATCCTACTACTACCAGTCATTTTCCAGCCCTGTTTACATGTATGTTCTACTACCAGTCACTTTCCAGCCCTGTTTACATGTATATTCTACTACCAGTCACTTTCCAAACCTGTTTACATGTATATTCTACTACCAGTCACTTTCCAGCCCTGTTTACATGTATATTCTACTACCAGTCACTTTCCAGCCCTGTTTACATGTATATTCTACTACCAGTCACTATTCAGCCCTGTTTACATGTATATCCTACTACCAGTCACTTTCCAGCCCTGTTTACATGTATATCCTACTACCAGTCACTTTCCAGCCCTGTTTACATGTATATCCTACTACTACCAGTCACTTTCAAGCCCTGTTTACATGTATATTCTACTACCAGTCACTTTCCAGCCCCGTTTACATGTATATTCTACAACCAGTCACTTTCCAGCCCTGTTTACATGTATATCCTACTACTACCAGTCACTCTCCAGCCCTGTTTACATGTATATTCTACTACCAGTCACTTTCTAGCCCTGTTTACATGTATATTCTACTACCAGTCACTTTTCAGCCCTGTTTACATGTATATCCTACTACTACCAGTCACTCTCCAGCCCTGTTTACATGTATATTCTACTACCAGTCATTTTCTAGCCCTGTTTACATGTATATTCTACTACCAGTCACTTTTCAGCCCTGTTTACATGTATATTCTACTACCAGTCATTTTCCAGCCCTGTTTACATGTATATCCTACTACTACCAGTCACTCTCCAGCCCTGTTTACATGTATATTCTACTACCAGTCACTTTCTAGCCCTGTTTACATGTATATTCTACTACCAGTCACTTTTCAGCCCTGTTTACATGTATATCCTACTACTACCAGTCACTCTCCAGCCCTGTTTACATGTATATTCTACTACCAGTCACTTTCTAGCCCTGTTTACATGTATATTCTACTACCAGTCACTTTTCAGCCCTGTTTACATGTATATTCTACTACCAGTCATTTTCCAGCCCTGTTTACATGTATATCCTACTACTACCAGTCACTTTCCAGCCCTGTTTACATGTATATTCTACTACCAGTCATTTTCCAGCCCTGTTTACATGTAAATTCTACTACCAGTCATTTTCCAGCCCTGTTTACATGTATATTCTACTACCAGTCATTTTCCAGCCCTGTTTACATGTATATTCTACTACCAGTCACTTTCCAGCCCTGTTTACATGTAAATTCTACTACCAGTCACTTTTCAGCCCTGTTTACATGTATATTCTACTACCAGTCATTTTCCAGCCCTGTTTACATGTATATTCTACTACCAATCACTTTCCAGCCCTGTTTACATGTATATTCTACTACCAGTCATGTTCCAGCCCTGTTTACATGTATATTCTACTACCAGTCATTTTCCAGCCCTGTTTACATGTATATCCTGCTAACAGTCACTTTCCAGCCCTGTTTACATGTATATTCTACTACCATCACTTTCCAGCCCTGTTTACATGTATATTCTACTACCAGTCATGTTCCAGCCCTGTTTACATGTATATCCTGCTACTACCAGTCCTTTTCCAGCCCTGTTTACATGTATATCCTGCTAACAGTCACTTTCCAGTCCTGTTTACATGTATATCCTGCTAACAGTCACTTTCCAGCCCTGTTTACATGTATATCCTGCTACCAGTCACTTTCCAGCCCTGTTTACATGTATATCCTGCTAACAGTCACTTTCCAGCCCTGTTTACATGTATATCCTGCTAACAGTCACTTTCCAGCCCTGTTTACATGTATATCCTGCTACCAGTCACTTTCCAGCCCTGTTTACATGTATATCCTAATACCAGTCACTTTCCAGCCCTGTTTACATGTATATCCTGCTAACAGTCACTTTCCAGCCCTGTTTACATGTATATTCTACTACCAGTCACTTTCCAGCCCTGTTTACATGTATATTCTACTACCAGTCATGTTCCAGCCCTGTTTACATGTATATTCTACTACCAGTCACGTTCCAGCCCTGTTTACATGTATATCCTGCTAACAATCACTTTCCAGCCCTGTTTACATGTATATTCTACTACCAGTCATTTTCCAGCCCTGTTTACATGTATATCCTGCTAACAGTCATTTCCCAGCCCTGTTTACATGTATATCCTACTACTACCAGTCATTTTCCAGCCCTGTTTACATGTATATCCTGCTACCAGTCACTTTCTAGCCCTGTTTACATGTATATCCTGCTACCAGTCACTTTCCAGCCCTGTTTACATGTATATTCTGCTAACAGTCACTTTCCAGCCCTGTTTACATGTATATCCTACTACTACCAGTCATTTTCCAGCCCTGTTTACATGTATATCCTACTACTACCAGTCATTTTCCAGCCCTGTTTACATGTATATTCTACTACCAGTCACTTTCCAGCCCTGTTTAAATGTAAATTCTACTACCAGTCACTTTCAGCCCTGTTTACATGTATATTCTACTACCAGTCATTTTCCAGCCCTGTTTACATGTATATTCTACTACCAATCACTTTCCAGCCCTGTTTACATGTATATTCTACTACCAGTCATGTTCCAGCCCTGTTTACATGTATATCCTGCTAACAGTCACTTTCCAGCCCTGTTTACATGTATATTCTACTACCAGTCACTTTCCAGCCCTGTTTACATGTATATTCTACTACCAGTCATGTTCCAGCCCTGTTTACATGTATATTCTACTACCAGTCATGTTCCAGCCCTGTTTACATGTATATCCTGCTACTACCAGTCATTTTCCAGCCCTGTTTACATGTATATCCTGCTACTACCAGTCATTTTCCAGCCCTGTTTACATGTAAATCCTGCTAACAGTCACTTTCCAGCCCTGTTTACATGTATATCCTGCTAACAGTCACTTTCCAGCCCTGTTTACATGTATATCCTGCTACCAGTCACTTTCCAGCCCTGTTTACATGTATATCCTGCTAACAGTCACTTTCCAGCCCTGTTTACATGTATATTCTACTACCAGTCATTTTCCAGCCCTGTTTACATGTATATCCTGCTAACAGTCATTTTCCAGCCCTGTTTACATGTATATCCTACTACTACCAGTCATTTTCCAGCCCTGTTTACATGTATATCCTACTACCAGTCATGTTCCAGCCCTGTTTACATGTATATCCTGCTAACAGTCACTTTCCAGCCCTGTTTACATGTATATCCTGCTACCAGTCACTTTCCAGCCCTGTTTACATGTATATCCTGCTAACAGTCACTTTCCAGCCCTGTTTACATGTATATCCTGCTAACAGTCACTTTCCAGCCCTGTTTACATGTATATTCTGCTAACAGTCACTTTCCAGCCCTGTTTACATGTATATCCTACTACTACCAGTCATTTTCCAGCCCTCTTTACATGTATATTCTACTACCAGTCACGTTCCAGCCCTGTTTACATGTATATCCTGCTAACAGTCACTTTCCAGCCCTGTTTACATGTATATTCTACTACCAGTCATTTTCCAGCCCTGTTTACATGTATATCCTCCTAACAGTCATTTTCCAGCCCTGTTTACATGTATATCCTGCTAACAGTCACTTTCCAGCCCTGTTTACATGTATATTCTACTACCAGTCACTTTCCAGCCCTGTTTACATGTATATTCTACTAACAGTCACTTTCCAGCCCTGTTTACATGTATATTCTACTACCAGTCACTTTCCAGCCCTGTTTACATGTATATTCTACTACCAGTTACTTTCCAGCCCTGTTTACATGTATATCCTGCTAACAGTCATTTTCCAGCCCTGTTTACATGTATATCCTGCTAACAGTCACTTTCCAGCCCTGTTTACATGTATATCCTGCTAACAGTCATTTTCCAGCCCTGTTTACATGTATATCCTGCTAACAGTCACTTTCCAGCCCTGTTTACATGTATATCCTGCTAACAGTCACTTTCCAGCCCTGTTTACATGTATATTCTACTACCAGTCACTTTCCAGCCCTGTTTACATGTATATTCTACTAACAGTCACTTTCCAGCCCTGTTTACATGTATATTCTACTAACAGTCACTTTCCAGCCCTGTTTACATGTATATTCTACTACCAGTCACTTTCCAGCCCTGTTTACATGTATATCCTGCCAACAGTCATTTTCCAGCCCTGTTTACATGTATATCCTGCTAACAGTCACTTTCCAGCCCTGTTTACATGTATATCCTGCTAACAGTCACTTTCCAGCCCTGTTTACATGTATATCCTGCTACCAGTCACTTTCCAGCCCTGTTTACATGTATATCCTGCTAACAGTCACTTTCCAGCCCTGTTTACATGTATATCCTGCTACCAGTCACTTTCCAGCCCTGTTTACATGTATATCCTGCTAACAGTCACTTTCCAGCCCTGTTTACATGTATATCCTGCTAACAGTCACTTTCCAGCCCTGTTTACATGTATATTCTACTACCAGTCACTTTCCAGCCCTGTTTACATGTATATCCTGCTACCAGTCACTTTCCAGCCCTGTTTACATGTATATCCTGCTAACAGTCACTTTCCAGCCCTGTTTACATGTATATCCTGCTAACAGTCACTTTCCAGCCCTGTTTACATGTATATTCTGCTAACAGTCACTTTCCAGCCCTGTTTACATGTATATCCTACTACTACCAGTCATTTTCCAGCCCTCTTTACATGTATATTCTACTACCAGTCACGTTCCAGCCCTGTTTACATGTATATCCTGCTAACAGTCACTTTCCAGCCCTGTTTACATGTATATTCTACTACCAGTCATTTTCCAGCCCTGTTTACATGTATATCCTGCTAACAGTCACTTTCCAGCCCTGTTTACATGTATATCCTGCTACCAGTCACTTTCCAGCCCTGTTTACATGTATATCCTGCTAACAGTCACTTTCCAGCCCTGTTTACATGTATATCCTGCTAACAGTCACTTTCCAGCCCTGTTTACATGTATATCCTGCTATCAGTCACTTTCCAGCCCTGTTTACATGTATATCCTGCTACCAGTCACTTTCCAGCCCTGTTTACATGTATATCCTGCTAACAGTCACTTTCCAGCCCTGTTTACATGTATATTCTACTACCAGTCACTTTCCAGCCCTGTTTACATGTATATTCTACTACCAGTCATGTTCCAGCCCTGTTTACATGTATATTCTACTACCAGTCACGTTCCAGCCCTGTTTACATGTATATCCTGCTAACAGTCACTTTCCAGCCCTGTTTACATGTATATTCTACTACCAGTCATTTTCCAGCCCTGTTTACATGTATATCCTGCTAACAGTCACTTTCCCAGCCCTGTTTACATGTATATCCTCTACTACCAGTCACTTTCCAGCCCTGTTTACATGTATATCCTGCTACCAGTCACTTTCCAGCCCTGTTTACATGTATATCCTGCTACCAGTCACTTTCCAGCCCTGTTTACATGTATATTCTGCTAACAGTCACTTTCCAGCCCTGTTTACATGTATATCCTACTACTACCAGTCATTTTCCAGCCCTGTTTACATGTATATCCTACTACTACCAGTCATTTTCCAGCCCTGTTTACATGTATATTCTACTACCAGTCACTTTCCAGCCCTGTTTAAATGTAAATTCTACTACCAGTCACTTTCAGCCCTGTTTACATGTATATTCTACTACCAGTCATTTTCCAGCCCTGTTTACATGTATATTCTACTACCAATCACTTTCCAGCCCTGTTTACATGTATATTCTACTACCAGTCATGTTCCAGCCCTGTTTACATGTATATCCTGCTAACAGTCACTTTCCAGCCCTGTTTACATGTATATTCTACTACCAGTCACTTTCCAGCCCTGTTTACATGTATATTCTACTACCAGTCATGTTCCAGCCCTGTTTACATGTATATTCTACTACCAGTCATGTTCCAGCCCTGTTTACATGTATATCCTGCTACTACCAGTCATTTTCCAGCCCTGTTTACATGTAAATCCTGCTAACAGTCACTTTCCAGCCCTGTTTACATGTATATCCTGCTAACAGTCACTTTCCAGCCCTGTTTACATGTATATCCTGCTACCAGTCACTTTCCAGCCCTGTTTACATGTATATCCTGCTAACAGTCACTTTCCAGCCCTGTTTACATGTATATTCTACTACCAGTCATTTTCCAGCCCTGTTTACATGTATATCCTGCTACCAGTCATTTTCCAGCCCTGTTTACATGTATATCCTACTACCAGTCATGTTCCAGCCCTGTTTACATGTATATCCTGCTAACAGTCACTTTCCAGCCCTGTTTACATGTATATCCTGCTACCAGTCACTTTCCAGCCCTGTTTACATGTATATCCTGCTAACAGTCACTTTCCAGCCCTGTTTACATGTATATCCTGCTAACAGTCACTTTCCAGCCCTGTTTACATGTATATTCTGCTAACAGTCACTTTCCAGCCCTGTTTACATGTATATCCTACTACTACCAGTCATTTTCCAGCCCTCTTTACATGTATATTCTACTACCAGTCACGTTCCAGCCCTGTTTACATGTATATCCTGCTAACAGTCACTTTCCAGCCCTGTTTACGTGTATATTCTACTACCAGTCATTTTCCAGCCCTGTTTACATGTATATCCTCCTAACAGTCATTTTCCAGCCCTGTTTACATGTATATCCTGCTAACAGTCACTTTCCAGCCCTGTTTACATGTATATTCTACTACCAGTCACTTTCCAGCCCTGTTTACATGTATATTCTACTACCAGTCACTTTCCAGCCCTGTTTACATGTATATTCTACTACCAGTCACTTTCCAGCCCTGTTTACATGTATATTCTACTACCAGTCACTTTCCAGCCCTGTTTACATGTATATCCTGCTAACAGTCATTTTCCAGCCCTGTTTACATGTATATCCTGCTAACAGTCACTTTCCAGCCCTGTTTACATGTATATCCTGCTAACAGTCATTTTCCAGCCCTGTTTACATGTATATCCTGCTACCAGTCACTTTCCAGCCCTGTTTACATGTATATCCTGCTAACAGTCACTTTCCAGCCCTGTTTACATGTATATTCTACTACCAGTCACTTTCCAGCCCTGTTTACATGTATATTCTACTAACAGTCACTTTCCAGCCCTGTTTACATGTATATTCTACTAACAGTCACTTTCCAGCCCTGTTTACATGTATATTCTACTACCAGTCACTTTCCAGCCCTGTTTACATGTATATCCTGCCAACAGTCATTTTCCAGCCCTGTTTACATGTATATCCTGCTAACAGTCACTTTCCAGCCCTGTTTACATGTATATTCTACTACCAGTCACTTTCCAGCCCTGTTTACATGTATATCCTGCTACCAGTCACTTTCCAGCCCTGTTTACATGTATATCCTGCTAACAGTCACTTTCCAGCCCTGTTTACATGTATATCCTGCTACCAGTCACTTTCCAGCCCTGTTTACATGTATATCCTGCTAACAGTCACTTTCCAGCCCTGTTTACATGTATATCCTGCTAACAGTCACTTTCCAGCCCTGTTTACATGTATATTCTACTACCAGTCACTTTCCAGCCCTGTTTACATGTATATCCTGCTACCAGTCACTTTCCAGCCCTGTTTACATGTATATCCTGCTAACAGTCACTTTCCAGCCCTGTTTACATGTATATCCTGCTAACAGTCACTTTCCAGCCCTGTTTACATGTATATTCTGCTAACAGTCACTTTCCAGCCCTGTTTACATGTATATCCTACTACTACCAGTCACTTTCCAGCCCTCTTTACATGTATATTCTACTACCAGTCACGTTCCAGCCCTGTTTACATGTATATCCTGCTAACAGTCACTTTCCAGCCCTGTTTACATGTATATTCTACTACCAGTCATTTTCCAGCCCTGTTTACATGTATATCCTCCTAACAGTCATTTTCCAGCCCTGTTTACATGTATATCCTGCTAACAGTCACTTTCCAGCCCTGTTTACATGTATATTCTACTACCAGTCACTTTCCAGCCCTGTTTACATGTATATTCTACTAACAGTCACTTTCCAGCCCTGTTTACATGTATATTCTACTACCAGTCACTTTCCAGCCCTGTTTACATGTATATTCTACTACCAGTCACTTTCCAGCCCTGTTTACATGTATATCCTGCTAACAGTCATTTTCCAGCCCTGTTTACATGTATATCCTGCTAACAGTCACTTTCCAGCCCTGTTTACATGTATATCCTGCTAACAGTCATTTTCCAGCCCTGTTTACATGTATATCCTGCTAACAGTCACTTTCCAGCCCTGTTTACATGTATATTCTACTACCAGTCACTTTCCAGCCCTGTTTACATGTATATTCTACTACCAGTCACTTTCCAGCCCTGTTTACATGTATATTCTACTACCAGTCACTTTCCAGCCCTGTTTACATGTATATTCTACTAACAGTCACTTTCCAGCCCTGTTTACATGTATATTCTACTACCAGTCACTTTCCAGCCCTGTTTACATGTATATCCTGCTAACAGTCATTTTCCAGCCCTGTTTACATGTATATCCTGCTAACAGTCACTTTCCAGCCCTGTTTACATGTATATCCTGCTAACAGTCACTTTCCAGCCCTGTTTACATGTATATCCTGCTACCAGTCACTTTCCAGCCCTGTTTACATGTATATCCTGCTAACAGTCACTTTCCAGCCCTGTTTACATGTATATCCTGCTACCAGTCACTTTCCAGCCCTGTTTACATGTATATCCTGCTACCAGTCACTTTCCAGCCCTGTTTACATGTATATCCTGCTAACAGTCACTTTCCAGCCCTGTTTACATGTATATCCTGCTAACAGTCACTTTCCAGCCCTGTTTACATGTATATTCTACTACCAGTCACTTTCCAGCCCTGTTTACATGTATATTCTACTAACAGTCACTTTCCAGCCCTGTTTACATGTATATTCTACTACCAGTCACTTTCCAGCCCTGTTTACATGTATATCCTGCTAACAGTCACTTTCCAGCCCTGTTTACATGTATATCCTGCTAACAGTCATTTTCCAGCCCTGTTTACATGTATATCCTACTAACAGTCACTTTCCAGCCCTGTTTACATGTATGTTCTACTACCAGTCACTTTCCAGCCCTGTTTACATGTATATCCTGCTAACAGTCACTTTCCAGCCCTGTTTACATGTATATCCTGCTAACAGTCACTTTCCAGCCCTGTTTACATGTATATCCTGCTAACAGTCACTTTCCAGTCCTGTTTACATGTATATCCTGCTACCAGTCACTTTCCAGCCCTGTTTACATGTATATCCTGCTAACAGTCACTTTCCAGCCCTGTTTACATGTATATCCTACTACCAGTCAGTTTCCAGCCCTGTTTACATGTATATTCTACTACCAGTCATTTTCCAGCCCTGTTTACATGTATATTCTACTACCAGTCATGTTCCAGCCCTGTTTACATGTATATTCTACTACCAGTCATGTTCCAGCCCTGTTTACATGTATATTCTACTACCAGTCATGTTCCAGCCCTGTTTACATGTATATTCTACTACCAGTCACTTTCCAGCCCTGTTTACATGTATATTCTACTACCAGTCACATGTATATATCTACCTCAAACTACTCCAGTATTCCTGCACATTGTACATCTGGTATCAGCACTGACCCTGTATATAGCTTCCTCTCTCTTATTGCTCATGTTTCCTTTATTATATATATATATACAAATCTTTTTCATTATTAGTTCAACTATTTTGATATTGATTACTGCACTGTTGGGTACAGCTTGCAAGTTAAGAATTTCACTGTACTTGTGCATGAGATAATTACATTTTAACCTGAACTTGAACACTACCTGAATGCTTAACGAATAAAAGAAGCCTATGTCACACTCCATAAATGGTGTATAAACATACATAGTGCACTTTGTCACGTTTGGCATTTCAACCTACAGTGGAAATTGTTGTCAACCTTTACACACCATTTGTATAAATACGCTTACAGATTTGTAAAGTAATTTATGTTGTGCTTATGAAGCTATATAAAGCATTTATAAGTCGTAATTTGTTGAAAGTGGGACTGAATAAATAATACATGCCATTTATTAGAAGCTTCGATCGAAAGTGACTTAAAGTTACAAAAACGTACATGCGGGTGGTGTCAGAGAGCGAACCCACTATTCATGTGTTGCAAGTGGATGCTCTACTAACTGGTCTACAGAGGACCATGCTCTACTAACTGATCTACAGAGGACCATGCTCTACTAACTGGTCTACAGAGGACCATGCTCTACTAACTGGTCTACAGAGGACCATGCTCTACTAACTGATCTACAGAGGACCATGCTCTACTAACTGATCTACAGAGGACCATGCTCTACTAACTGGTCTACAGAGGACCATGCTCTACTAACTGGTCTACAGAGGACCATGCTCTACCAACTGATCTACAGAGGACCATGCTCTACTAACTGGTCTACAGAGGACCATGCTCTATCAACTGATCTACAGAGGACCATGCTCTACTAACTGATCTACAGAGGACCATGCTCTACTAACTGATCTACAGAGGACCATGCTCTACTAACTGGTCTACAGAGGACCATGCTCTACTAACTGGTCTACAGAGGACCATGCTCTACTAACTGATTTACAGAGGACCATGCTCTACTAACTGATCTACAGAGGACCATGCTCTACTAACTGGTCTACAGAGGACCATGCTCTACTAACTGGTCTACAGAGGACCATGCTCTACTAACTGGTCTACAGAGGACCATGCTCTACTAACTGGTCTACAGAGGACCATCCTCTACTAACTGGTCTACAGAGGACCATGCTCTACTAACTGGTCTACAGAGGACCATGCTCTACTAACTGATTTACAGAGGACCATGCTCTACTAACTGATCTACAGAGGACCATGCTCTACTAACTGGTCTACAGAGGACCATGCTCTCCTAACTGGTCTACAGAGGACCATGCTCTACTAACTGGTCTAGAGAGGACCATGCTCTACTAACTGGTCTACAGAGGACCATGCTCTCCTAACTGGTCTACAGAGGACCATGCTCTACTAACTGGTCTACAGAGGACCATGCTCTACTAACTGGTCTACAGAGGACCATGCTCTACTAACTGGTCTACAGAGGACCATGCTCTACTAACTGATCTACAGAGGACCATGCTCTACTAACTGGTCTACAGAGGACCATGCTCTCCTAACTGGTCTACAGAGGACCATGCTCTACTAACTGGTCTACAGAGGACCATGCTCTACTAACTGGTCTACAGAGGACCATGCTCTACTAACTGGTCTACAGAGAACCATGCTCTACTAACTGGTCTACAGAGGACCATGCTCTACTAACTGGTCTACAGAGGACCATGCTCTACTAACTGGTCTAGAGAGGACCATGCTCTACTAACTGGTCTAGAGAGGACCATGCTCTACTAACTGGTCTACAGAGGACCATGCTCTACTAACTGGTCTACAGAGGACCATGCTCTCCTAACTGGTCTACAGAGGACCATGCTCTACTAACTGGTCTAGAGAGGACCATGCTCTACTAACTGGTCTAGAGAGGACCATGCTCTCCTAACTGGTCTAGAGAGGACCATGCTCTACTAACTGGTCTACAGAGGACCATGCTCTACTAACTGGTCTACAGAGGACCATGCTCTACTAACTGGTCTACAGAGGACCATGCTCTACTAACTGGTCTACAGAGGACCATGCTCTACTAACTGGTCTACAGAGGACCATGCTCTACTAACTGATCTACAGAGGACCATGCTCTACTAACTGGTCTACAGAGGAACATGCTCTACTAACTGGTCTACAGAGGACCATGCTCTACTAACTGGTCTACAGAGGACCATGCTCTACTAACTGGTCTACAGAGGACCATGCTCTACCAACTAGTCTACAGAGGACCGTGCTCTACTAACTGGTCTACAGAGGACCATGTTCTACTAACTGGTCTACAGAGGACCATGCTCTACTAACTGGCCTACAGAGGACCATGCTCTACTAACTGATCTACAGAGGACCATGCTCTACTAACTGGTCTACAGAGGACCATGCTCTACCAACTAGTCTACAGAGGACCGTGCTCTACTAACTGGTCTACAGAGGACCATGCTCTACCAACTAGTCTACAGAGGACCATGCTCTACTAACTGGTCTACAGAGGACCATGCTCTACTAACTGGTCTACAGAGGACCATGCTCTACTAACTGATCTACAGAGGACCACACAGTAAACCCTGGCCTAAGATATTCAAATAGGGCCCACTCCTGTCATGTCTGTGGAGGGGAGTGAATGACGGAGGACAGAAGGGAGGGAACAATGTTCTGGAGAGAAAAGTAAATGTGTCCCCAGTGGCCATCACAGCTAATACAGGCCAATAAGAACCTGGAGTGTAATCAATGGCTAGATACACTAGAGGGCGGCAGAGACTAACCCAATAATGCCATGGAAGGACTGACTCCCGTTGTCAGTTGTACAACTGAATGCATTCAACTGAAGTGTGTCTTCCACATTTAACCCAACCCCTCTGAATCAGAGAGGTGTGGGGGGCTGCCTTAATCCACATCCAGTTGATTTAACTGGTTAGGACTCTAGCCTGGTCACAGATTGTGTGGTCTTGTCAACTCTTATGGTCATAGCAACAGCAAACTACTGGAATCTAGCTATAGCACTTGATATATAACACATTTATAATACGCCAATACATGGCCCTGCAAAATATATTTAACACCTTCTCTTTCCAACATTCCATGAGTTGCTATAATAACTAACTTTATTCAGGATATGTGTAAAAGAACAACCTTTGGGATGTGTCTCTGGCCATCTCTACTTCCTGCTGAGACTGCAGTGGGAGTAGCTTCACCAGCTGCTGCTAGAGGGGATACAGGACAAAGCAATACAAAAGCAACTGACAGACTGCTGGCTGTGAGGACTCCTCACCAAAAGGTCATGCATCCATCCAGTGTCCTCCCCTCTGTCTCTGTGCAGGACCCCTCTCCAACTACAGATTCCACAGTCATTGTGGCTATAACAACCTGAAGATTAACAATCACAGTCTGTTCAATACACATCCCACACACACACACACAGAACTACTAACACACCGTCTCATTGGTGATGTGGCTGCCGTGGTGGTCTGCTCTGTCCCGGGGGGGGGGGTCACACAGGACATTACACGCTCCTCTTCACACTGAAAATGTCTCCTTTATTCACCCCCAGAAAGAATGAAAAGGAGAGAGCGATGGACAGGGGGACAGAGAACGAGAGAGCAATTGAGAGAAGGACCTCCCTGAGTGGACATGGGCACAGCTTTATCTAGCTAGGTAATACACACACACGTTGAAATGTGGCCCCAAACACACACACACACACACACACACACACACACACACACACACACACACACACACACACACACACACACACACACACACACACACACACACACATACACATACATACACACACACAGGATCCCGAGGAGTGAAAGAGAGCTAGTGAGTCGGAGGTGGTCACAGGTTTGGTGGAATGTGACGTCCTGAAAATGGAACACAATGACACAAAGAGAAGGAGTTTTCCCTCCAAAAACAGGAGGTTGAAAAGAGAGGCCACAGAGTGTGAGAGAGAGAGAGAGAGGGATCGAGAGAGAGAGAGTGAGAGAGAGGGATCGAGAGAGAGAGAACCCTGTGCGTGTGACCATGGCAGGAATTCCTTGTATTCAGAATATCAAAACAAAGATAACCTCTCTCCTGTACTGTAAAGATAACCTCTCTCCTGTACTGTAAAGATAACCTCTCTCCTGTACTGTAAAGATAACCTCTCTCCTGTACTGTAAAGATAACCTCTCTCCTGTACTGTAAAGATAACCTCTCTCCTGTACTGTAAAGATAACCTCTCTCCTGTACTGTAAAGATAACCTCTCTCCTGTACTGTAAAGATAACCTCTCTCCTGTACTATAAAGATAACCTCTCTCCTGTACTGTATAACCTCTCTCCTGTACTGTAAAGACAACTTCTCCCGTGTACTGTAAAGATAACCTCTCTCCTGTACTGTAAAGATAACCTCTCTCCTGTACTGTAAAGATAACATCTCTCCTGTACTGTAAAGATAACCTCTCTCCTGTACTGTAAAGATAACCTCTCTCCTGTACTGTAAAGATAACCTCTCTCCTGTACTGTAAAGATAACCTCTCTCCTGTACTGTAAAGATAACCTCTCTCCTGTACTGTATAACTTCTCTCCTGTACTGTAAAGACAACCTCTCTCCTGTACTGTAAAGACAACCTCTCTCCTGTACTGTAAAGACAACCTCTCTCCTGTACTGTAAAGATAACCTCTCTCCTGTACTGTATAACTTCTCTCCTGTACTGTAAAGATAACTTATCTCCTGTACTATAAAGATAACCTCTCTCCTGTACTGTAAAGATAACCTCTCTCCTCTACTGTAAAGATAATCTCTCTCCTCTACTGTAAAGATAATCTCTCTCCTCTACTGTATAACCTCTGTCCTGTACTGTAAAGATAATCTCTCTCATGTACTGTATAACCTCTCTCCTGTACTGTAAAGATAACCTCTCTCCTGTACTGTAAAGATAACCTCTCTCCTGTAAAGATAACCTCTCTCCTGTACTGTAAAGATAACATCTCTCCTGTACTGTAAAGATAACCTCTCTCCTGTACTGTAAAGATAACCTCTCTCCTGTACTGTATAACCTCTCTCCTGTACTGTAAAGATAACCTCTCTCCTGTACTGTAAAGACAACCTCTCTCCTGTACTGTAAAGATAACCTCTCTCCTGTACTGTAAAGATAACCTCTCTCCTGTACTGTAAAGATAACCTCTCTCCTGTACTGTAAAGATAACCTCTCTCCTGTACTGTAAAGATAACCTCTCTCCTGTACTGTATAACCTCTCTCCTGTACTGTAAAGACAACCTCTCTCCTGTACTGTAAAGACAACCTCTCTCCTGTACTGTAAAGATAACCTCTCTCCTGTACTGTAAAGATAACCTCTCTCCTGTACTGTAAAGATAACCTCTCTCCTGTACTGTATAACCTCTCTCCTGTACTGTAAAGATAACCTCTCTCCTGTCATGTAAAGATAACCTGTCTCCTGTACTGTATAACCTCTCTCCTGTACTGTAACGGTAACCTCTCTCCTGTACTGTAACGATAACCTCTCTCCTGTACTGTATAACCTCTCTGTAAGCAACATGCAGCCACCTGGAGTTCAGAACATATGACTCTTTCAGAAGTCATGAGGGTGGTCCCTACTTGTGTGCTAATTCTCACCTAATATGACACACACACACAAGAGACATATACGTACAGACGTACAGACACACACACACACACAGATGTACAAATACATGTATGCACACACACACACGCACACACACACACACACACACACACACACACACACACACACACACACACACACACACACACACACACACACACACACACACACACACACATGCAAAAGCATATAAACAGATGTACAGGTGTGCACACAGACCTCCCTGAAAAACAACTATTCACACAGACCTGCCTGAAAAACAACTATTCACACACAGACCTGCCTGAAAAACAACTATTCACACACAGACCTGCCTGAAAAACAACTATTCACACACAGACCTGCCTGAAAAACAACTATTCACACACAGACCTGCCTGAAAAACAACTATTCACACACAGACCTGCCTGAAAAACAACCACACACACAGACCTGCCTGAAAAACATCTATTCACACAGACCTGCCTGAAAAACAACTACTCACACACATACCTGCCGGACAAACAACTATTCACAAACAGACCTGCCTGAAAAACAACTATTCACACACAGACCTGCCTGAAAAACAACTATTCACACACAGACCTGCCTGAAAAACATCTATTCACACAGACCTGCCTGAAAAACAACTATTCACACACAGACCTGCCTGAAAAACAACTATTCACACACAGACCTGCCTGAAAAACAACTATTCACACAGACCTGCCTGAAAAAACAACTATTCACACAGACATGCCTGAAAAACAACTTTTCACACACAGACCTGCAGAGCCTCCTAGCTCAAGACAGCCAGTCAGTCAGATACAACAGTCACTCACTGTTCCAGGCTGTCTCTTTCTTCGCTCTCCTCCTGCCCTTGGGACAGCATCTCCCATTGACCAGTGTGTTAGGATCCATAGTATCCCTGTGTGGTGGTGGGAGCTGGGTCCTAGTGGGTGGTGCAGTCTGGCCTTCCTGTTGCCCTGAGCAGATAAAGCAGAGCCTCTGTCCTGTCCTGACAGAGATGCCCCTGTACTCCACTGGGAGACTAGGAGAGTCTATTTGATCTGTGTGTCTAACTGACTGACTGACTGTGCTGGGGGAGAGAGAGAGGTGGGAGAGAAGGGAGCTAGACTGGACATATGCCCTCAGGCAACAACTTCACCTCCCTCTAGTTTACTTTCTCTCATTCACCCTTCTCCCTCTTCTTTCCCCTCTCTCTCATCTCTACCCTCTCTCCTCTCACTCATCTCTACCCTCTCTCCTCTCACTCATGTCTACCTTCTCTCCTCTCACTCATCTCTACCCTCTCTCCTCTCACTCATCTCTACCCTCTCTCCTCTCACTCATGTCTACCTTCTCTCCTCTCACTCATGTCTACCTTCTCTCTTCTCACTCATGTCTACCTTCTCTCCTCTCACTCATGTCTACCCTCTCTCCTCTCACTCATCTCTACCCTTTCTCCTCTCACTCATCTCTACCCTCTCTCCTCTCACTCATCTCTACCCTCTCTCCTCTCACTCATCTCTACCCTCTCTCCTCTCACTCATGTCTACCCTCTCTCATCTCACTCATGTCTACCCTCTCTCCTCTCACTCATCTCTACCCTTTCTCCTCTCACTCATCGCTACCCTCTCTCCTCTCACTCATATCTACCCTTTCTCCTCTCACTCATCTCTACCCTCTCTCCTCTCACTCATCTCTACCCTCTCTCCTCTCACTCATCTCTACCCTCTCTCCTCTCACTCATATCTACCCTCTCTCCTCTCACTCATATCTACCCTCTCTCCTCTCACTCATATCTACCCTTTCTCCTCTCACTCATCTCTACCCTCTCTCCTCTCACTCATATCTACCCTCTCTCCTCTCACTCATCTCTACCCTCTCTCCTCTCACTCATCTCTACCCTCTCTCCTCTCACTCATCTCTACCCTTTCTCCTCTCACTCATGTCTACCTTCTCTCCTCTCACTCATATCTACCCTCTCTCCTCTCACTCATCTCTACCCTCTCTCCTCTCACTCATCTCTACCCTTTCTCCTCTCACTCATCTCTACCCTCTCTCCTCTCACTCATCTCTACCCTCTCTCCTCTCACTCATCTCTACCCTCTCTCCTCTCACTCATCTCTACCCTTTCTCCTCTCACTCATCTCTACCCTCTCTCCTCTCACTCATCTCTATCCTCTCTCCTCTCACTCATCTCTACCCTCTCTCCTCTCACTCATCTCTACCCTCTCTCCTCTCACTCATCTCTACCCTCTCTCCTCTCACTCATCTCTACCCTCTCTCCTCTCACTCATATCTACCCTCTCTCCTCTCACTCATCTCTACCCTCTCTCCTCTCACTCATCTCTACCCTCTCTCCTCTCTCCCCTCTCTCCTCTCATCTCTCCCCTCACTCATCTCTACCCTCTCTCCTCTCACTCATCTCTACCCTCTCTCCTCTCACTCATCTCTACCCTCTCTCCTCTCACTCATCTCTACCCTTTCTCCTCTCACTCATCTCTACCCTCTCTCCTCTCACTCATCTCTATCCTCTCTCCTCTCACTCATCTCTACCCTCTCTCCTCTCACTCATCTCTATCCTCTCTCCTCTCACTCATATCTACCCTCTCTCCTCTCACTCATCTCTACCCTCTCTCCTCTCAATCATCTCTACCCTCTCTCCTCTCTCCCCTCTCTCCTCTCATCTCTCCCCTCACTCATCTCTACCCTCTCTCCTCTCACTCATCTCTACCCTCTCTCCTCTCACTCATCTCTACCCTCTCTCCTCTCACTCATCTCTACCCTCTCTCCTCTTACTCATCTCTCCCCTCTCTCCTCTCTCCCCTCTCTCCTCTCATCTCTCCCCTCACTCATCTCTACCCTCTCTCCTCTCACTCATCTCTACCCTCTCTCCTCTCACTCATATCTACCCTCTCTCCTCTCACTCATCTCTACCCTCTCTCCTCTCACTCATTTCTACCCTTTCTCCTCTCACTCATCTCTACCCTCTCTCCTCTCACTCATCTCTACCCTCTCTCCTCTCACTCATCTCTACCCTTTCTCCTCTCACTCATCTCTACCCTCTCTCCCCTCTCTCCTCTCATGTCTACCCTCTCTCCTCTCATTCATCTCTACCCTCTCTCCTCTCACTCATCTCTACCCTCTCTCATCTCTCCCCTCTCTCCTCTCATGTCTACCCTCTCTCCTCTCATTCATCTCTACCCTCTCTCCTCTCTCCCCTCTACCCTCTCTCATCTCTCCCCTCTCTCCTCTCTCATCTCTCCCCTCTCTCCTCTCATCTCTCCCCTTTCTCCTCTCACTCATCTCTACCCTCTCTCCTCTCACTCATATCTACCCTCTCTCTTCTCACTCATCTCTACCCTCTCTCCTCTCACTCATCTCTACCCTCTCTCCTCTCACTCATCTCTACCCTCTCTCCTCTCACTCATCTCTACCCTCTCTCCTCTCACTCATCTCTACCCTCTCTCCTCTCACTCATCTCTACCCTCTCTCCTCTCACTCATCTCTACCCTTTCTCCTCTCACTCATGTCTACCTTCTCTCCTCTCACTCATATCTACCCTCTCTCCTCTCACTCATCTCTACCCTCTCTCCTCTCACTCATCTCTACCCTTTCTCCTCTCACTCATCTCTACCCTCTCTCC
Organism: Salvelinus fontinalis; assembly: GCF_029448725.1. Classification (NCBI taxonomy): domain Eukaryota; kingdom Metazoa; phylum Chordata; class Actinopteri; order Salmoniformes; family Salmonidae; genus Salvelinus; species Salvelinus fontinalis. Next base: position 50,550 of record NW_026601175.1, read on the forward strand.
TCTCACTCATCTCTACCCTCTCTCCTCTCACTCATCTCTACCCTCTCTCCTCTCACTCATCTCTACCCTCTCTCCTCTCACTCATCTCTACCCTCTCTCCTCTCACTCATATCTACCCTCTCTCCTCTCACTCATCTCTACCCTCTCTCCTCTCACTCATCTCTACCCTCTCTCCTCTCTCCCCTCTCTCCTCTCATCTCTCCCCTCACTCATCTCTACCCTCTCTCCTCTCACTCATCTCTACCCTCTCTCCTCTCACTCATATCTACCCTCTCTCCTCTCACTCATCTCTACCCTCTCTCCTCTCACTCATCTCTACCCTCTCTCCTCTCACTCATCTCTACCCTCTCTCCTCTCACTCATCTCTACCCTTTCTCCTCTCACTCATCTCTACCCTCTCTCCTCTCACTCATCTCTACCCTCTCTCCCCTCACTCATCTCTACCCTCTCTCCTCTCACTCATCTCTACCCTCTCTCCTCTCACTCATCTCTACCCTCTCTCCTCTCACTCATCTCTACCCTCTCTCCTCTCACTCATATCTACCCTCTCTCCTCTCACTCATCTCTACCCTCTCTCCTCTCACTCATCTCTACCCTCTCTCCTCTCTCCCCTCTCTCCTCTCATCTCTCCCCTCACTCATCTCTACCCTCTCTCCTCTCACTCATCTCTACCCTCTCTCCTCTCACTCATATCTACCCTCTCTCCTCTCACTCATCTCTACCCTCTCTCCTCTCACTCATCTCTACCCTTTCTCCTCTCACTCATCTCTACCCTCTCTCCTCTCACTCATCTCTACCCTCTCTCCCCTCACTCATCTCTACCCTCTCTCCTCTCACTCATCTCTACCCTCTCTCCTCTCACTCATCTCTACCCTCTCTCCTCTCACTCATCTCTACCCTCTCTCCTCTCACTCATCTCTACCCTTTCTCCTCTCACTCATCTCTACCCTCTCTCCTCTCACTCATCTCTACCCTTTCTCCTCTCACTCATCTCTACCCTCTCTCCTCTCACTCATGTCTACCCTCTCTCCTCTCACTCATCTCTACCCTCTCTCCTCTCACTCATCTCTACCCTTTCTCCTCTCACTCATCTCTACCCTCTCTCCTCTCACTCATGTCTACCCTCTCTCCTCTCACTCATCTCTACCCTCTCTCCTCTCACTCATCTCTACCCTCTCTCCTCTCACTCATCTCTACCCTTTCTCCTCTCACTCATCTCTACCCTCTCTCCTCTCACTCATCTCTACCCTTTCTCCTCTCACTCATCTCTACCCTCTCTCCTCTCACTCATCTCTACCCTCTCTCATCTCTCCCCTCTCTCCTCTCATGTCTACCCTCTCTCCTCTCATTCATCTCTACCCTCTCTCCTCTCTCCCCTCTACCCTCTCTCATCTCTCCCCTCTCTCCTCTCTCATCTCTCCCCTCTCTCCTCTCATCTCTCCCCTTTCTCCTCTCACTCATCTCTACCCTCTCTCCTCTCACTCATCTCTACCCTCTCTCCTCTCACTCATATCTACCCTCTCTCCTCTCACTCATATCTACCCTCTCTCCTCTCACTCATCTCTACCCTCTCTCCTCTCACTCATCTCTACCCTCTCTCCTCTCACTCATCTCTACCCTCTCTCCTCTCACTCATCTCTACCCTCTCTCCTCTCACTCATCTCTACCCTCTCTCCTCTCACTCATCTCTACCCTTTCTCCTCTCACTCATCTCTACCCTCTCTCCTCTCACTCATGTCTACCCTCTCTCCTCTCACTCATCTCTACCCTCTCTCCTCTCACTCATCTCTACCCTCTCTCCTCTCACTCATCTCTACCCTTTCTCCTCTCACTCATCTCTACCCTCTCTCCTCTCACTCATCTCTACCCTTTCTCCTCTCACTCATCTCTACCCTCTCTCCTCTCACTCATCTCTACCCTCTCTCATCTCTCCCCTCTCTCCTCTCATGTCTACCCTCTCTCCTCTCATTCATCTCTACCCTCTCTCCTCTCTCCCCTCTACCCTCTCTCATCTCTCCCCTCTCTCCTCTCTCATCTCTCCCCTCTCTCCTCTCATCTCTCCCCTTTCTCCTCTCACTCATCTCTACCCTCTCTCCTCTCACTCATCTCTACCCTCTCTCCTCTCACTCATATCTACCCTCTCTCCTCTCACTCATATCTACCCTCTCTCCTCTCACTCATCTCTACCCTCTCTCCTCTCACTCATCTCTACCCTCTCTCCTCTCACTCATATCTACCCTCTCTCCTCTCACTCATCTCTACCCTCTCTCCTCTCACTCATCTCTATCCTCTCTCCTCTCACTCATCTCTACCCTCTCTCCTCTCACTCATCTCTACCCTCTCTCCTCTCACTCATCTCTACCCTCTCTCCTCTCACTCATCTCTACCCTCTCTCCTCTCACTCATCTCTACCCTCTCTCCTCTCACTCATCTCTACCCTCTCTCCTCTCACTCATCTCTACCCTCTCTCCTCTCACTCATCTCTACCCTCTCTCCTCTCACTCATCTCTACCCTCTCTCTTCTCACTCATCTCTACCCTCTCTCCTCTCACTCATCTCTACCCTCTCTCCTCTCCTCTCATCTCTACCCTCTCTCTTCTCACTCATCTCTACCCTCTCTCCTCTCACTCATCTCTACCCTCTCTCCTCTCCTCTCATCTCTACCCTCTCTCTTCTCACTCATCTCTACCCTCTCTCTTCTCACTCATCTCTACCCTCTCTCCTCTCACTCATATCTACCCTCTCTCCTCTCACTCATCTCTACCCTCTCTCCTCTCACTCATCTCTACCCTCTCTCCTCTCACTCATCTCTACCCTCTCTCCTCTCACTCATCTCTACCCTCTCTCCTCTCACTCATCTCTACCCTCTCTCCTCTCACTCATCTCTACCCTCTCTCCTCTCACTCATCTCTACCCTCTCTCTCTCACTCATCTCTACCCTCTCTCCTCTCACTCATCTCTACCCTCTCTCCTCTCACTCATCTCTACCCTCTCTCCTCTCACTCATCTCTACCCTCTCTCCTCTCACTCATCTCTACCCTCTCTCCTCTCACTCATCTCTACCCTCTCTCCTCTCTCCCCTCTCTCCTCTCATCTCTCCCCTCACTCATCTCTACCCTCTCTCCTCTCACTCATCTCTACCCTCTCTCCTCTCACTCATATCTACCCTCTCTCCTCTCACTCATCTCTACCCTCTCTCCTCTCACTCATCTCTACCCTTTCTCCTCTCACTCATCTCTACCCTCTCTCCTCTCACTCATCTCTACCCTCTCTCCCCTCACTCATCTCTACCCTCTCTCCTCTCACTCATCTCTACCCTCTCTCCTCTCACTCATCTCTACCCTCTCTCCTCTCACTCATCTCTACCCTCTCTCCTCTCACTCATCTCTACCCTTTCTCCTCTCACTCATCTCTACCCTCTCTCCTCTCACTCATGTCTACCCTCTCTCCTCTCACTCATCTCTACCCTCTCTCCTCTCACTCATCTCTACCCTCTCTCCTCTCACTCATCTCTACCCTCTCTCCTCTCACTCATCTCTACCCTTTCTCCTCTCACTCATCTCTACCCTCTCTCCTCTCACTCATGTCTACCCTCTCTCCTCTCACTCATCTCTACCCTCTCTCCTCTCACTCATCTCTACCCTCTCTCCTCTCACTCATCTCTACCCTTTCTCCTCTCACTCATCTCTACCCTCTCTCCTCTCACTCATCTCTACCCTTTCTCCTCTCACTCATCTCTACCCTCTCTCCTCTCACTCATCTCTACCCTCTCTCATCTCTCCCCTCTCTCCTCTCATGTCTACCCTCTCTCCTCTCATTCATCTCTACCCTCTCTCCTCTCTCCCCTCTACCCTCTCTCATCTCTCCCCTCTCTCCTCTCTCATCTCTCCCCTCTCTCCTCTCATCTCTCCCCTTTCTCCTCTCACTCATCTCTACCCTCTCTCCTCTCACTCATCTCTACCCTCTCTCCTCTCACTCATATCTACCCTCTCTCCTCTCACTCATATCTACCCTCTCTCCTCTCACTCATCTCTACCCTCTCTCCTCTCACTCATCTCTACCCTCTCTCCTCTCACTCATCTCTACCCTCTCTCCTCTCACTCATCTCTACCCTCTCTCCTCTCACTCATCTCTACCCTCTCTCCTCTCACTCATCTCTACCCTTTCTCCTCTCACTCATCTCTACCCTCTCTCCTCTCACTCATGTCTACCCTCTCTCCTCTCACTCATCTCTACCCTCTCTCCTCTCACTCATCTCTACCCTCTCTCCTCTCACTCATCTCTACCCTTTCTCCTCTCACTCATCTCTACCCTCTCTCCTCTCACTCATCTCTACCCTTTCTCCTCTCACTCATCTCTACCCTCTCTCCTCTCACTCATCTCTACCCTCTCTCATCTCTCCCCTCTCTCCTCTCATGTCTACCCTCTCTCCTCTCATTCATCTCTACCCTCTCTCCTCTCTCCCCTCTACCCTCTCTCATCTCTCCCCTCTCTCCTCTCTCATCTCTCCCCTCTCTCCTCTCATCTCTCCCCTTTCTCCTCTCACTCATCTCTACCCTCTCTCCTCTCACTCATCTCTACCCTCTCTCCTCTCACTCATATCTACCCTCTCTCCTCTCACTCATATCTACCCTCTCTCCTCTCACTCATCTCTACCCTCTCTCCTCTCACTCATCTCTACCCTCTCTCCTCTCACTCATATCTACCCTCTCTCCTCTCACTCATCTCTACCCTCTCTCCTCTCACTCATCTCTATCCTCTCTCCTCTCACTCATCTCTACCCTCTCTCCTCTCACTCATCTCTACCCTCTCTCCTCTCACTCATCTCTACCCTCTCTCCTCTCACTCATCTCTACCCTCTCTCCTCTCACTCATCTCTACCCTCTCTCCTCTCACTCATCTCTACCCTCTCTCCTCTCACTCATCTCTACCCTCTCTCCTCTCACTCATCTCTACCCTCTCTCCTCTCACTCATCTCTACCCTCTCTCCTCTCACTCATCTCTACCCTCTCTCCTCTCACTCATCTCTACCCTCTCTCTTCTCACTCATCTCTACCCTCTCTCCTCTCACTCATCTCTACCCTCTCTCCTCTCCTCTCATCTCTACCCTCTCTCTTCTCACTCATCTCTACCCTCTCTCCTCTCACTCATCTCTACCCTCTCTCCTCTCCTCTCATCTCTACCCTCTCTCTTCTCACTCATCTCTACCCTCTCTCTTCTCACTCATCTCTACCCTCTCTCCTCTCACTCATATCTACCCTCTCTCCTCTCACTCATCTCTACCCTCTCTCCTCTCACTCATCTCTACCCTCTCTCCTCTCACTCATCTCTACCCTCTCTCCTCTCACTCATCTCTACCCTCTCTCCTCTCACTCATCTCTACCCTCTCTCCTCTCACTCATCTCTACCCTCTCTCCTCTCACTCATCTCTACCCTCTCTCCTCTCACTCATCTCTACCCTCTCTCCTCTCACTCATCTCTACCCTCTCTCTTCTCACTCATCTCTACCCTCTCTCCTCTCACTCATCTCTACCCTCTCTCCTCTCACTCATCTCTACCCTCTCTCCTCTCACTCATCTCTACCCTCTCTCCTCTCACTCATCTCTACCCTCTCTCCTCTCACTCATCTCTACCCTCTCTCCTCTGACTCATCTCTACCCTCTCTCCTCTCACTCATCTCTACCCTCTCTCCTCTCACTCATCTCTACCCTCTCTCTCCTCACTCATCTCTACCCTCTCTCCTCTCACTCATCTCTACCCTCTCTCCTCTCACTCATGTCTACCCTCTCTCTCCTCACTCATCTCTACCCTCTCTCCTCTCACTCATCTCTACCCTTTGTCCTGTATCTGAGAGAAATTACCTGTATCGAATACAACAGGCACTGTTGTATGGTGAAATGCTTACTTACAAGCCCTTAACCAACAATCCAGACTTAAGAAAATAAAGCTAAGAAAATATTTACTAAATAAACTAAAGTTTAAAAAAAGATATCTATATATAAAAAAGAACTATAATGAGGCTATATAGAGGGGGTACCGGTACTGAGTCAGTGTGCAGGGGGTACAGGTTAGTCTAGGTAATTTGTGCATGTAGGTAGGCCTAAAGTGACTATGCATAGATAATAAACAGTGAGTAGCAGCACTGTAAAAACAAGTGGGGGTCAATGTAAATAGTCTGGGTAGCCATTTAATTAATTGTTCAGCCGTCATGGCTTGAGGGTAGACGCTGTTAAGGAGCCTTTTGGACATAGACTTGGCGCTCCGGTACCGCTTGCCATGCGGTAGCAGAGAGAACAGTCTATGACTTGGGTGACTGGAGTCTTTGACAATTTTTGGGCCTTCCTCTGACACCGCCTGGTATAGAGGTCCTGGATGGCAGGAAGCTTGGCCCCAGTGATGTACTGGGCTGTACGTACTACCCTCTGTAGCGCCAGATCCTGTAGCCCCAGATCCTCAAATGGTTCTACAGCTGCACCATCGAGAGCATCCTGACCTGTTGCATCACCGCCTGGTATTGCAACTGCTCGGCCTCCGACTGTATCTTGTCATTCTCCTGAGGGGGAAAAGGCATTTTGTGCCCTCTTCATGACTGTCTTAGTGTGTTTTGACCATGATAGTTTGTTAATGATGTGAACACCAAGGAACTTCAAACTCTCGACCCGCTCCACTACAGCCCCGTAGATGTGAATGGGGGCGTGTTCAGCCCTCCTTTTCTTGTAGTCCACAATCATCTCCTATGATCTGTATCTGAGAGATATGACCTGTATCTGAGAGATATCTGAGAGATATGAGTTGTATCTAAGAGATATATTTTATGTATTTAACCTTTATTTAACTAGGCAAGTCAGTTAAGAACAAATTCTTATTTACAAAGACGGCCTACCCCAGACGAAAATGGGCCAATTGTGCGCCGCCCTACGAGACTCCCAATCACGGCCAGTTGTGATTCAGCCTGGAATCGAACCAGGGTCTGTAGTGACGCCTCTAGCACGGAAATGCAGTGCCTTAGACCACTGCGCCACTCGGGAGCCCACATGACCTGTATCTAAGAGAGAACATGGACAGGTTTGAGGAAGAGGACTGTGAGACATGAAGCTTCATGTGGATGATGGCATTACTTCATCAATGATGAAAGGACCAGGATGAACCACTCTGAGAGTGGGGGACACTCTCTAATGTTTCTGTAGCAGTGGTCTCTGGTCTGATGCTGACTGCTGTAGCCGTCCTGTAACAGTGGTCCCTGGTCTGATGCTGACTGCTGTAACCGTCCTGTAACAGTGGTCCCGGGTCTGATGCTGACTGCTGTAACCGTCCTATAAGAGTGGTCCCTGGTCTGATGTTGACTGCTGTAGCCGTCCTGTAACAGTGGTCCCTGGTCTGATGCTGACTGCTGTAGCCGTCCTGTAAGAGTGGTCCCTGGTCTGACGCTGACTGCTGTAGCCGTCCTGTAACAGTGGTCCCTGGTCTGATGCTGAAGGCTGTAGCCGTCCTATAAGAGTGGTCCCTGGTCTGATGCTGACTGCTGTAGCCGTCCTGTAAGAGTGGTCCCTGGTCTGATGCTGACTGCTGTAGCCGTCCTGTAAGAGTGGTCCCTGGTCTGATGCTGACTGCTGTAGCCGTCCTATAAGAGTGGTCCCTGGTCTGATGCTGACTGCTGTAGCCGTCCTGTAAGAGTGGTCCCTGGTCTGAGACAATGTGTGGTGGTAGACTAACATTATAGGGAGAGGACAATGGGTGGTGGTAGACTAACATTAGAGGGAGAGGACAATGGGTGGTGGTAGACTAACATTAGAGGGAGAGGACAATGGGTGGTGGTAGACTAACATTATAGGGAGAGGACAATGGGTGGTGGTAGACTAACATTATAGGGAGAGGACAATGGGTGGTGGTAGACTAACATTAGAGGGAGAGGACAATGGGTGGTGGTAGACTAACATTAGAGGGAGAGGACAATGGGTGGTGGTAGACTAACATTATAGGGAGAGGACAATGGGTGGTGGTAGACTAACATTAGAGGGAGAGGACAATGGGTGGTGGTAGACTAACATTATAGGGAGAGGACAATGGGTGGTGGTAGACTAACATTAGAGGGAGAGGACAATGGGTGGTGGTAGACTAACATTAGAGGGAGAGGACAATGGGTGGTGGTAGACTAACATTATAGGGAGAGGACAATGGGTGGTGGTAGACTAACAATAGAGGGAGAGGACAATGGGTGGTGGTAGACTAACATTATAGGGAGAGGACAATGGGTGGTGATAGACTAACATTATAGGGAGAGGACAATGGGTGGTGGTAGACTAACATTAGAGGGAGAGGACAATGGGTGGTGGTAGACTAACATTATAGGGAGAGGACAATGGGTGGTGGTAGACTAACATTAGAGGGAGAGGACAATGGGTGGTGGTAGACTAACATTAGAGGGAGAGGACAATGGGTGGTGGTAGACTAACATTATAGGGAGAGGACAATGGGTGGTGGTAGACTAACATTATATGGAGAGGACAATGGGTGGTGGTAGACTAACATTATATGGAGAGGACAATGGGTGGTGGTAGACTAACATTATATGGAGAGGACAATGGGTGGTGGTAGACTAACATTATAGGGAGAGGACAATGGGTGGTGGTAGACTAACATTATATGGAGAGGACAATGGGTGGTGGTAGACTAACATTATATGGAGAGGACAATGGGTGGTGGTAGACTAACATTATATGGAGAGGACAATGGGTGGTGGTAGACTACCAGGACAACAAGAGAGAATCAGCACTGGAGGAAAAATCCCCAAAACGCTGAGAAAAACCATCTGCTTAAAATCAGACACAGACTCCCTCCCTCCCTCCCTCCGTCCCTCCCTCCCACTCACACACAGACATACACACAAACATATACACCTCCGAACAAAGGTGCCATTTTTCTCAGGAAGGGTCAGCAGTTCCCTCCATCAGACAGCGGCTTGTTCTTGGTCGGAGGGAGCTAGGAGCTGGGCTGCCCAATCTCAGGCCACCCTCCCCTCGCTCCCCTGGCTCCGACTGGTCCCCTCCACCGGCCCCCTCCAACACCGACCCCCTCCCACCCCAGAGACAAGCTCCCCATTGTTCCTGCACCACTAATAAGTGACAGTTCTCCTGGTCAGAACCAACTTTAGAGACATTCTAAACACACACACACACACAGAGACAAAGAGGTTTTTGAAAAGTCATGGGACAGTTATTTCTGGTATGGTTGATGATGTCAATGGGAATAGTGTATTTCCTCACAGAGCAGTTAGTTTCCACAGTCCGTGGGAAACCAGTGTCCCGTCTTTAGATTAAGTCAAGATGTACAAACCACACATTTACTATGAACAGGCACAATTATGTCATAAATGAATCTCCTATTCAATTTCCCTTCAGTCAATTCAGAAGGCCATGATATCCTCCACTCTAAAGTTCACCTGGAGGTCATGTACACCAGGGTGCCACCTGCACACGCACGCACGCGCACACGCACACACACACACACACACACACACACACACACACACACACACACACACACACACACACACACACACACACACACACACACACACACACACACACACACACACACACACACACACACACACACACACAGTGTTAGCAGACCAGAGACTGTGCAGTGCACTACCCAAGGTGAACCTTCAGTCAGTTTGGACATGATAAATCACCACTGAGCTTAAGCCTATAAACACACCATTAACCCGCTGCTCCACCGCAGCAACATGGTCTGTTTACCTTCAAATACCATTCATCACGGGGACTATGACACTCCTCCTGCTGCAGCTCTGTATTGGCACGCTAGCACACGGCAGGTCCTGGTGCACAGATTCTGTCACGAGACCCGTACAGCCCTGTGAGTAGAGTACACACGGCCAATGGTTCCTAACGTTTGGTGAATGTTCCCTCGGTGTTGTAGGACGATCACAGCCCCTCCTGCAGGGCTGTATTATTGATCAGGCTTCGGGTCCTGTCTGGAGCACGTGTCTGGCTCGGTCTCTGTCATTGAGGCAGGTACAACAGGGTAAACTAGGACCAGGGCAGCAATGTTGTCTGAATGTTCCCTCAGCGTTGCAGGACTGTCACACTCCCTCCTGCAGGCCTGTCTGGGCCTATATCCACAAAGTGGCTCAATGTAGGATTGCTACTACTCTGAATAAGATTATATTGACAGGGGGGACCTGATCCTAGATCAGCACTCCTTATATACGCGTTGTGAATACACAAACACTGAGGCAGATGCAGGTCTGTGAGTAGAGTGCAGAGTACACAACTCCCTGTTGTCTGAACGTTCCCTGAGTGTTGTGCAAACTGAGCTAATGTCCCATGATTGCAGCGCATCAAAGGCTTTTACATAAAGAACAAGACCAGCGCTACAGAAACACTAGCTACACAGGACGGCTACAGTGGAGTGTCCGTCCTTTCTGACAAAGCAAGTGTCAAAGTTTCTGTGAGCGTTTTACCGTCCTATCAATGTTTCAGTGTTTGGTGTAAAATAATCTGTCAGTACTTTGAGTAAAAATCTCTCACAGCAGCGTTATAAATGGATCCTGTATGTCTAGATATTACCATGTTACAACTGTTGATCCTATTTAGAGGGTTAGGCTTTGCAATGAGGCCAAAAAATACAGCCAAATCTACAGACAACGCCACACTCCATAAGTAAAAGGGCAACATACTCCATAAGTCAAATAAACTCCATAATATCTGTTGCCTGCAGTTGGCTTGGAGGTTGCGCTGCCAAAATACCTCAGACTTTCAGTAATGAGAGAATGACTTGTAGCAAAACATCAGTGAAGTAAATGTCGACTTCTTAACTGAGTCTGACCCTGTTGTGTATGCCTCTCACCGCTGTGGTTCACCACAAGCCTATCGTATGACACTGCAGCCAACTCCTTCAACTCTGCAAGAAAGCTCATTCCTCATTTACTGCTCTCAGTCTCATTTTAAGCAGCTATCGGCCGAGTCCAAAAACTGAAAGAAAGTCAACAACCTAAAATAAGATTTCCTGAAATGTTCTGTGTTGTGACAGGCAGGCCTGCCTGGGGGGTGTGGTGTGTTGTGTGCTGTTGTGCTGTGTAGACAGTGTACTTCTCCAGGCCTGCCTGGGGGTGTGGTGTGTTGTGCTGTGTAGACAGTGTTCCTCTCCAGGCCTGCCTGGGGGTGTGGTGTGTTGTGCTGTGTAGACAGTGTACTTCTCCAGGCCTGCCTGGGGGTGTGGTGTGTTGTGCTGTGTAGACAGTGTACTTCTCCAGACCTGCCTGGGGGTGTGGTGTGCTGTGTAGACAGTGTACTTCTCCAGGCCTGCCTGGGGGTGTGGTGTGTTGTGCTGTGTAGACAGTGTACTTCTCCAGACCTGCCTGGGGGTGTGGTGTGTTGTGTAGACAGTGTACTTCTCCAGACCTGCCTGGGGGTGTGGTGTGCTGTGTAGACAGTGTACTTCTCCAGGCCTGCCTGGGGGTGTGGTGTGGTGTGCTGTGTAGACAGTGTACTTCTCCAGGCCTGCCTGGGGGTGTGGTGTGGTGTGCTGTGTAGACAGTGTTCCTCTCCAGGCCTGCCTGGGGGTGTGGTGTGGTGTGCTGTGTAGACAATGTTCCTCTCCAGGCCTGCACCACACAGGTCCAGGTCAGCCTAGCCGTGTGCAGGACAGATGCCGGGTGTGAGACGGGTCCCGTAAACAGAGCACCGACACACATCCCTCCCGGAAGAAGAAGAGGCTCCAGCGAAGAAGGGAGCGGAACAAAAACAACATTAAAAACACCCAGTGTTTTGTCAAGGCCCGCTCGTTGACACAAAGTCCGTCTCTGTGTCCCTCTCGGGGTGCCCTGATAAAGGAATGATTGTGTGTCGGGGGCTCTGACTGAGTTTATTTGACACTCCAGCTCCTTTTGTGGAGGCAAGTGTCCCAACGCCAATGGCCTCCATGAGAGTCACTTGGCGTTGGACAGAGGGTCCCTCTTCAGAGGAGAAAGGGCTCTTGTTTAGGGAAGATTTTAATGGGGGAGGGGTTGCAGGGGGGTTGGAGGGGTGGATGGGGGGTGCTGCTCTGTCCTCTGTGGTGTATACAGGCAGGCATATAGTGGGGTCTCTGTCCCCGGACCTCAACAATAGACTGAATTCTTTACTGCTAAGGAACTGGAGGTGGAGAAGGAGAGGGATGGAGGGGTGGGGGGGTTAGGAGAGGAGATGCTTCTTAAGGACTGAGGAGGCATCTTGAGAGAGAGAGTGAGAGAGAGAGAGAGAGAGACTGTCTTCACCCGTGTACATTATGTGCAGACCAGAGCTCCCAGGGACGTAGAGTAAAGAGATTTAACAGCTTTGAAATGACAAACCATTCAAAGTGACACAGAGGACTCATATAGAGTTGCTCATAATGAGTTGTGAGCATCTATCCTCGTTGGCAGAAGTGCTGCAGTCCACCATGGTAAACACCATGTCCAGTTATCAAGCTGTAGCCTGCTGGTGAGAAGTCCATAGGACACACAGATCTACACAGGAAACACAGTGCTTCAACCCCAGGTCCACTGGCTATCCTCATGTAAACAGGCACACACACAACACAGCATGTATCTCACATGGTCCTTAATGACAATGGGGAAAAGTGAGACCAATACTTTGGTACAGTGACCACTTAATCACAAATCAAATGTATGAAATAATTGGACCACAGCAGGTGATATGCATACGAAAGAGAGTGAATAGACTGCATTTCATATAGTCTGTAACCATGCAATTAGCCATTTTTACCCATTGCATGTGTAGGCCTAGACTGCCTGCATGACAGCATTAGCATGTGATGATGGCAGTTGCATTGAAAGGCTTCCCTGTGTCATAGCAACCACTCCCAAGTTATTTAGTCACAGCTGAGTAGAGTGATATGGGAGAGGTGACAAGCCTGAACACTGAGTGTACAAAACATTAAGAATACCTGGCCGTTCCATGACATAGACTGACCAGGTGAATCCAGGTGAAAGCTACGATCCCTTATTGATGTCACTTGTTAAATCCACTTCAACCAGTGTAGATGAAGGGGATAAGACAGGTTAAAGAAGGATTTTTAAGCCTTGAGACAATTGAGACATGGATTGTGTGTGTGTGTCATTCAGAGGGTGAATGGACAAGACAGCATATTGAAGTGCCTCTAAACGGGGTATGGTAGTAGTAGTAGTAGTAGTAGTCCTAAATCACACCTGGGTAGTGGCACGCACCTCTCCGAGCGCAGACGCACGGGTCAAACGCTGTGAGAAGACTCGTTAAGGCTTGAACGCTCGCTCATGACAGGTTTTCAACTCAAGGGGGCTTCAAAGATCTATTCCTCTTCTGAATTATACGACACTGCAAACCAGTTGTAATATGTGTTACATACAGGCGTAACGTCAGTCACAGAGGCATTTGCATGGAGACTTGGCATGCTTGGCGCGCGCTGGCAGCGAGCATTCAACGAAAACATAACCGGGCGGGTGCCGCCTTTCCAGAGGACCGAAGAACAGCTGAACTATTAGGAGATGTTAGGTAAAGTCATCAACAATTAAAACCTCCTAACACGGTATCTATGAAACATCCCATGACATCCGGTATCATCTCCTGCATTACAAGAAGCTATGTCATTATATGAGGTCTCTGAGCTTTCCCCACAACGTTACACTAGGAAACACTATACTGAGCTAAAATTGTAAAACATTTGAAATACCTGAACAGCAAGAAAGAGGACTAAGAATTCCACTGTACCTGTCAGGTAATAATCCATGTAGGAGTGCGTAATGGGATAATCCATTCCATGTAGACGTCCAAAACATGGGTACCAATTCCCCCAAAACGCACGACAAAAACATACTATCCAATCCCATGGAACTGTTCAAACCATCCTGCAAATTATCCAACATCGTAGTGATCCAGCATTGTGCGTATTATTTCCATTGGTAACCGCTGAACTTTAGCCATCGGCCACTGCGAATAGGATGTCCTCAAGAGCCCCATTGACCGGCGTGTCTGTGGCCGACCATAGGAGTCCCTGCACCGGACCTCTCTTGTCCTGTAGTTGGGTGTCAATGCGAACGCCGTAGCTTGACATATATTCCGCGTAAAATACAACAAGACACAGTAGGCTGTCCAGTAGAACAATTAATAAAGGTTGTATTGAATCCAGAAAAATGTTGTATCCTAATAAATTCCAGTTTTCAAAATAACAACAATTCCCTCACGTGTAGCCTACTTCTCTCCAGGCTCCGCTAACGGGAAAGATGAATCCTCTCTATGCGCGAGTCCTGAGAAGAGCGGGTTTCAAAATGCTCCACTGATGAAGGAAAAAGACAAATCCATATGATGAATTGTAAATGTGACGTCCTTGTAATCCTGAATGATAAGTAATATCCAGAGTAGGAACACAGCACACTGGCGGGTTCGCTGCTTGGGTTCGCAGCCGTTCCTCATCCACACACCCACGTCAAGCTCCCTCCCCGAGAGCCGAAGCTGCACTGAGCCATGCTTAGTGTTGTACAGCACACTGCATTCCAGGCTCACCTGACGTAGTGAAGCAATGCGCGATAGGAAATGTAGTGTAAAACTGTTAGTAGTTTGATGTAATTTTTATTAACCACAAACAGATTCAGGGTGAAATCATAGATCAAAGCGATAGAATAATGAAAAGGACTAGATAATTGGTTGACATTATTGATGCAATTTGTTACATGCTGGTACAGTATTTTTTGCCCTTTCATTTTCAAGTTTTAGCATTTAAAAATCTCTCTTGGGATGGTCTTCAGCCACATGTCTAGTCTAGTATATGGTTCAGAAATGACCTATTTGCATGAGCAAGATACTGTATATACCCATGATATAGTTTGCCTACAACTATAAGGATACCTGTGGTATATGAACAATACAGCCAACATTAAAGACATTATTTGAAGTAATTAATTAGCAACGATTCTCCCATTTAAGCTTCAATTATAAATATGTGGCTACACCAGACCAGTTCCAGTTCCAGCTCCTCAACTTGAAGTGACATATTGTTGTGACATAGCCTAGCGTGTGACATAGCCTAGCGTGTGACATAGCCTAGCATGTGACATAGCCTAGCGTGTGACATAGCCTAGCGTGTGACATAGCCTAGCGTGTGACATAGCCTAGCATGTGACATAGCCTAGTGTGTGACATAGCCTAGCGTGTGACATAGCCTAGCGTGTGACATAGCCTAGCGTGTGACATAGCCTAGCGTGTGACATCGCGTGACATAGCCTAGCGCGTGACATAGCCTAGCGTGTGACATAGCCTAGCGTGTGACATAGCCTAGTGTGTGACATAGCCTAGCGTGTGACATAGCCTAGTGTGTGAGCTGCTAAGGTCAGTAGAGTGAGTAATAGTGATCTGCAGTCATTCCAGGGAGATATGAGGGTTGTCGGTGCCTTGAATCACCTTCCCATGAATGAACCGCTTGTCTTCCTCAGTTACCTCACTACCTACTTTAATGTCTTAATCACCTCCAGGATATAGCTTTTATTTCTGGAATCAGGAGTTCTAACGCTGGAAAATAAGGAGTGGATTCCATGGGAATGGATTTCCCCCTCATGGAAAATGATATAAGAGGTGCTGATCTAGGAACAGTTTAGCCTTTTAGATCATATTAAATAAGAACTATAGCTACTTTAACTGTTGCCTATTTCTCCCAGAAGTGTTGTGTATAGGGTAATGATCACTGACTGTGTCCAATTGCCCAGCAACACAGAGACTGAACCTACTGGTTGTGCCAATCTCACCATTTCTGTGATGTAGCCTGCTCTGAAAGTGAGGCTAGTAAATGAACAATGACAACAACTGATATGGAGGAGGGAGTTGGGGGGCGGGGGACAATTCATCATTTTGGTAACACTTTATAATACATTTCCTGAATTAGTGTTACGATATTTATAAATGTTTCATTATTTCTAAACATTTAATAAGCATTTATAATGGCTTACTCATTACAGGCATTATAAAGTGTTACCAAAAACTTCTTCTAAGCATCCTTAAGTGTCCATAATAAATGAGAATAGAAACATTTCAACGGGAGCGAGTGAAAACAAAGATCTGGTCCAGATTTCCCCACACACCCTGTCTGCATGCCTCTCCAAACCAAAGCAATCCTGCTGTAACTGAATTGCACGTGATTCTGTCAATTGCAGGTACTTGATGGTTTTCTTGTGTGCCGGGTTGAAGGTTGTCGGTGGGTTGCACACACAGCATTGCGTGACTATAGCCCTGGATGAAAACACAAAGACATTGTTTTCGGTGATCAAACTCCCTTTATAGTAACTCAACAGCATTCCTGTCTGGCATTCCTCAGCCACCACTGCTGTGGAGGTCTTTTTCTTTCCCTTGGAGGAGGAAAAATAGTGAGGGAAGAAGGTATTGGAAATGTTTAGGTGCTCCAGAATATAATATAATAGCCTATTTAATTGTCAATTTTGTGAGAAACTGACTTCTGCCTATCAGAACATCCACCGTGTCATACATAAAGTGAAGAGCAATCAGATAAGAAATGTAACGTTATGTAAGAAATGAGTTGTGGTGCTGTCAACTATGCACAATAATTAACACCCATAATGATTTCATTTGTTTTCATTGTGGCCTTGAGATTACATTTTCTTGTAGTTGCTCATCAGGGAAGTAGGAACGGCATTTTTTAAGTATTCCCCTGGCTGTCATAAAATATGAAGGAACTCTATCATGGCAAGCATGCACTAGAAACAGTCATTAGGAACAGCTGCATATTTAGCGCGTCCTTGTGAAACGCTGTCTGTCTGTCAGAGAGAACATTACATAAACACACCACACATGCCAGAGGGAGAGTGACAATGAGGTATCCTGATGCTAAAGCCTGTAATGGAAGCATACATGGAACCACCCCCCATCAATCTACACACAATAGCCCATAATGACAAAGCAAAAACAGTTTTTTTGAAAAGTTAGAGAATTTATAAGAAATACAAAACTGAAATATCACACTTACATAAGTATTCAGACCTTTTACTCAGTTGAAGCACCTTTGGCAGGGATTGCAGCATTAAGTCGAACCACTAGGTTGCCTAGTGTTTAGAGCGTTGGACTTGTAACCGAAAGGATGCATGATCAAATCCCCGAGCTGACAAGGTAAAACATTTTTTTTAAATCTGTCGTTCTGCCCCTGAACAATGACGGCCTACTCTTCGTAGGCCGTCATTGAAAATAAGAATTTGCTCTTAACTGACTTGTTAAATAGTTAAATTAAGGGAAAAATAAAAAGTATTCTATGACGCTACAAGCTTTGCACACCTGTATTTGGGGAGTTTTTCCCATGCAGATCCTATCAAGCACTGTCAGGGTGGATGGGGAATGTTGCTGCACAGTTATTTTCAGGTCTGTCCAGAGTTGATAGATCGGGTTCAAGTCCAGGCTCTGGCTGGACCACTCAAGGACATTCAGTGACTTGTCCCGAAGCCACATCTGCGTTGTCTTGGCTGTGTGCTTAGGGTCGTTGTCCTGTTGGAAGGTGAACCTTCGCCCCAGTCTGAGGTCCTGAGCGCTATGGAGCAGGTTTTCATCAAGGATCTCTCTGTACTTTGCTCCGTTCATCTTTCCCTCGATCCTGACTAGTCTTCCAGTCCCTGCCACTGAAAATCATCTCCACAGCATGATGCTGCTACCACCATACTTCACCGTAGGAATGGTGCCAGGTTTCCTCCAGATGTCACGCTTGGCATCAGACGAGAGAATCGTATTTCTCATAGTCTGAGAGTCCTTTAGGTGAGTTTTGGCAAACTCCAAGCGGGCTGTCATGTGCCTTTTACTGAGGAGTGGCTTCTGTCTGGCCATTCTAGCATAAAGTCCTGATTGGTGGAGTGCTGCAGAGATCGTTGTCCTTCTTGAAGGAGCTCTGTCAGAGTAACCATTAGGTTCTTGGTCAACTCTCTAACCAAGGCCCTTCTCCCCCGATTGCTCAGTTTGGCCGGGCGGCTCTAGGAAGAGTCTTGGTGGTTCCAAACTTCTTCCATTTAAGAATGATGCTCTGACATGCACTGTAAACTGTGGGACCTTATATAGACAGGTGTGTGCCTTTCCAAATCATGTCCAGTCAATTGAACTTACCATAGGTGGACTCCAATCAAGTTGTAGAAACATCTCAAGGATGATCAATGGAAACAAGATGCACCTTAGCTCAATTTCGTGTCTCATAGCAAAGGGTCTGAATACTAAATTCCTATGTAAATAAGGTATTTCTGTTTTGTTTTTTTATACATTTGCAAAAAAATCTTCAAACCTGTTTTCACTTTGTCAATATGGGGTAATGTGTGTAGATTGATGAGGAACCAAAAAATATTTAATCCATTTCAGAATAAGGCCGGAACGTAACAAAATGTGGAAAAAGTCAAGAGGTCTGAATACTTTCCGAATGCACTGTCTTTATACTGTATCTGAAAGCCACACCTCCAATAAGCCACACCTCCAATCTGATAGGCTGCCACCTCTACAATATATTCTTTAATTGGTTCCTCGAGAAAACCTTTTTGAACTGGAAACGTTCCTCCGGTGTGGAAACACAAAAGGTTCTTCCAGGCACCTTTACTTCTAAGAGTGTACTGTAGTCCTGGCTAAGAGTGTAGAGTCCAGCACATCTCCCACTAAGAGTGTACTGTAGTCCTGGCTAAGAGTCTACAGTCCAGCACATCTCCCACTAAGAGTGTACTGTAGTCTTGGCTAAGAGTCTACAGTCCAGCACATCTCCCACTAAGAGTGTACTGTAGTCCTGGCTAAGAGTGTAGAGTCCAGCACATCTCCCACTAAGAGTGTACTGTAGTCCTGGCTAAGAGTGTGGAGTCCAGCACATCTCCCACTAAGAATGTACTGTAGTCCTGGCCAAGAGTGATTCAATAACATTAGCGGACTAGAGGACATTCATTATACCCCTGGCTCACACAGAGGGGATTCATCGTGTGTGTGTGTGTGTGTGTGTGTGTGTGTGTGTGTGTGTGTGTGTGTGTGTGTGTGTGTGTGTGTGTGTGTGTGTGTGTGTGTGTGTGTGTGTGTGTGTGTGTGTGGGGGGGGGGGTTGGGGTCGAGAGAGAGTGAGACAGACAGACAGACAGACAGACAGAGAAACAGAGGGGCTTCACACAGCTCTTGTTTTGGTCTGTCCTAGAACCTTGTATCTCATTGGCTACCTCCTCTAACACAAGGCTCCATTCAACACCACGGGAACAAATGTTGCCTTATGTAGTACGGTGGGTCAGAGTGCCTAGCACCCTAGCCTTAGTGACAGGGGACCATGAGAGAGAGAGGCTAGATTACTGTTAACACACTAGCCTTAGTGACAGAGGACCATGAGAGAGAGAGAGGCTAGATTACTATTAACACACTAGCCTTAGTGACAGGGGACCATGAGAGAGAGAGAGGCTAGATTACTATTAACACACTAGCCTTAGTGACAGGGGACCATGAGAGAGAGAGAGGCTAGATTACTATTAACACACTAGCCTTAGTGACAGGGGACCATGAGAGAGAGAGAGGCTAGATTACTATTAACACACTAGCCTTAGTGACAGAGGACCATGAGAGAGAGAGGCTAGATTACTATTAACACACTAGCCTTAGTGACAGGGGACCATGAGAGAGAGAGAGGCTAGATTACTATTAACACACTAGCCTTAGTGACAGGGGACCATGAGAGAGAGAGAGGCTAGATTACTATTAGTACACTAGCCTTAGTGACAGAGGACCATGAGAGAGAGAGAGAGAGGCTAGATTACTATTAACACACTAGCCTTAGTGACAGGGGACCATGAGAGAGAGAGAGGCTAGATTACTATTAGTACACTAGCCTTAGTGACAGGGGACCATGAGAGAGAGAGAGGCTAGATTACTATTAACACACTAGCCTTAGTGACAGGGGACCATGAGAGAGAGAGGCTAGATTACTATTAACACACTAGCCTTAGTGACATGGGACCATGAGAGAGAGAGAGGCTAGATTACTATTAACACACTAGCCTTAGTGACAGGGGACCATGAGAGAGAGAGAGCCTAGATTACTATTAGTACACTAGCCTTAGTGACAGGGGACCATGAGAGAGAGAGAGGCTAGATTACTATTAGTACACTAGCCTTAGTGACGGGACCATGAGAGAGAGAGAGCCTAGATTACTATTAACACACTAGCCTTAGTGACAGAGGACCATGAGAGAGAGAGAGGCTAGATTACTATTTGTACACTAGCCTTAGTGACAGGGGACCATGAGAGAGAGAGAGGCTAGATTACTATTAGTACACTAGCCTTAGTGACATGGGACCATGAGAGAGAGAGAGGCTAGATTACTATTAACACACTAGCCTTAGTGACAGAGGACCATGAGAGAGAGAGAGGCTAGATTACTATTAACACACTAGCCTTAGTGACAGAGGACCATGAGAGAGAGAGAGGCTAGATTACTATTAACACACTAGCCTTAGTGACAGGGGACCATGAGAGAGAGAGCAAGAGAGAGAGGCTAGATTACTATTAACACACTAGCCTTAGTGACAGGGGACAATGAGAGAGAGAGGCTAGATTACTATTAACACGCAATCCTTAGTGACAGGGGACCATGAGAGAGAGAGAGGCTAGATTACTATTAACACACTAGCCTTAGTGACA